>NW_010310818.1:344-14216 GCF_000700745.2 Antrostomus carolinensis
CCCGTGTTCCGCTCCGCAAGGCTGAGTGCCGGGGCTGTGATTGATCCTCCTCTCGTTTCTGGAGGCACGGGTATCGATACCCAAAGCCGGTGGCACCCAGGCTGCTCTGTGGGCTCCTCCTCGCTCTTCTCAACGTGCTGCCGGGAGGGATCCCCACAGCTGGGGTGACCCGGGGGAGCGCGAGCCTGGGGACGCTGCTGGGGTCCCGGGCCGGGGCCCTGGGCTGCCTCAAGCAGCTGTATCGTGTAATCCCCTCCCCAAACTGAGTGCACATCCTCTTACCAACAAGTTAGCTTTTTTTTGGAGAGGTTTACTCCCCAGCCCTTTAACTTCCCTTGGAAATCCACTCCTTAACCTGTGCAACGCTGGGACATCTGCTCCTTCTGGGAGCACATTCCTGCCCGGTAGCCCTTTCCCACGCTGGCATACCTGGCCCCTGGCTTTTTTTTGTTTTTTTCCACAGCCAAAATTCCTGGTTTTCTCCAGGAAGGGCAAAGGCCTCATCCCCAACATATGCCAGTGACCCAGAACACAGCACAGGGGACAAAAGCAGAACCAAAAAGGGGACAGGAGACAAAAAGCTTTGCTATGAGGTTTTTAATATAAACCTGATGCCACTGAGGAAAAGGAAGTGACATTGTTAAGGCAATAACCCTGAGGAACATCGGCTATTATTGACAGAGACAAGAGAATGGGCACCTCTGCACACAGTTAATATTTCTTATTTTCTTTCTTATTGGAGGCAAAGCAAATAGCGTGGCTGTGCTGACTGCTACACGTGGCAAATCATAGAATGGTTTGGGCTGGAAGGGACCTTTAAAGGCCATCTAGTCCAACCCCTCTGCAGCGAGCAAGGACATATTAAACTAGATCAGGTTGCTCAGAGCCTCAGCCAACCTGACCTTGAATGTTTCCAGGGATGAGGCGTCTATCACCTCTCTGGGCAACCTGTGCCAGTGTTTCACCACCCTCATCATAAACCTCATTTTCCCACTAAGAGTGGGTTTTTGAGGCACGCAGCCCCATCACGTGAAACACAGCAACCCTTCCCTCATTCATGTGGCAAAAATCCTTCTTGCCCTCTCCAGCAAGCTACAAATAGGAACCAAATGCAGCGTTTTTCTCCTTTTTTACTTGAGTTAAGGTGAGGCTCTGCAGCCTGCAGCGCAACCCTGTCACCCGAGTGACAGTCACTGAGAGGATGCCAGGCATGCAGACACACTTTTGGGGAATTAGATGGGGAATAAAGAGAATACTGCACTCTGCTGCTGAGGCACACTCACGGACGGATGCTGTGGGCAGCACAGGCAGGATGTGGCCCCAGAGGCTCTGTGCTGGGGCAGGTTTTCCCCAGAGGCACCAAGTGCCCCAGCCATTGCCCCAGGTTGCGCTGGCAGCCAGCTGGGTGTGCTGGCACTGGCACTGGCACTGCCCGCCCAGGTCTGCACCTCAGACACCTCCATGGCCACCCCCCATCCTGCGAGCCTGGCAGGCACAACAAACAGCATCAACACTCTCTTCTAATAAAGCAAAACACTCAGAAATATCACTTTACATGTTAACTGCAATAACATGATTTTCTGACCAGAAATCATGTTTTATTTGAAGTGTTTCAACCAACTCCCCTGGCAGGTAGAGACAGCAGGCTGGGTGAACACAGGGGCTGCTCTTCCTATAGCAATGCTGAAAGAGTTTTCATGTCAATACCTTTAATTATCTTGTTTAGAAGAACACAGACTCCACTAAGATCCTTCCAAAAGTTAAAAAAAGAATGAGGAAACAGACATTTCTAACACAACAAAATTCACACACTGCTCAGCAAGCTGTGACGTTGGCCAGCTTTGGCTATACTGTGCGACGGTTGGCATAGCTTCAGATTTGTTTATATTATCAGTTTTTAACAATGCTCTGTCGCAAAGACATGCCAGTAAATAAAACCAAGAGAAACCCAGTTTTGGCCAGAAAATAAGAACAGCAAAGGGAAAAAAAAAAACAAACCAAACAAACAGCCAGTCCCTGCTGCACTCACCCAGTGCACTGGAGAATCCTGCAGCCTGGCAGGCACTGTGAAGGACTAATGTAATTAAACAAAGAAATAGAGGCATAGCTTGGGCTGTATTTTGCAAGATCACACTCCCATGCACAATCTTTCATCCGGAGCAAAGGGTTGTCCCAACTAGCTCTTAAATTACATACTGCAAAAATTCATAGCAAGGAAAGGTTTGCATTGCACAGTGCTAAAATAAGAACCATCTCTGGTACAGGATCAAGCACCTCAGCCTTGTCTCACCCCCAAGTGTCCCCAGAAATTCAACATCACGTTCTCACTTTTCATGCAGCAGTAACCCGTATTATTTGGGATAATACAAACCAAAAGCAAAGAGAAGTACTGAGACAACAAAATGGAAAAAATAGCCTTGCCTTGCTCTGAAGCAGCTGGTTCTGTGCAGGTTTCACTGTGACACCGGGATGTGGCAGCAGTGGAGAGATGAAGTGATCGAGCCCACCCAGCACCCGCCATGGGAGCATGCAGGCGAGGCGGGCGGGAGGCCCGTTCCAGCGCTGCCCAAGGCAGGGACACGGAGTTAATTGTGTCAGTGCTATTGCACAATGCTGTTGCCTTGACACTGTGTCATGTAAAGATTTTAAACTGCCTCTTTATTAGTCATCCTCTATTCATTTTAATAGTGCCTGATAAACAGGGCCATTTCACCTTTGTGTTCTAGCGTATGCACTTGCGTATTTATATCACCCAAGAGACTTTCAGTCTTTCCCTGTAGATGCAGAGGAACGTGTAGGCATTGCCATCGCAGCCTGCCCGTGCTCTCACACGTTTGCTTGCTACGTTTTCAGACCTCTGCTCTCCCACTGTGGAGATCTCCATAGATCCTTGATCCCGGTGCTGAAAATGTTCAGGCGGAGGCTTAGGTTAATGCATGGGAACCAGTAAGAAGGGCTAGGCTGACTGAAACATGCACTTAATTTTTTTTTTCAGGATCAAGTGCTGTAGGTGTGTGCTTAACACTCACTTTGATCTTCTCCGAGGACAGAATTTTCTGTGGATTAAATTCTTGCCTCTGAATTATGGTATTGTTATTAAACTAAATCAAAGTTGGGAGACGAATAAATAATTATTGGATTTAATGTAAATAATATAGTCAAAGTTTCTGGAATATTTGAGTCGCATTTACTTGCAGCATAAAAATATACTGTGAAACTCTGTCCCTGCAATTCCTTATCTACCCTTATGTTTGTGAATTCTAAAGTTTCACTGAAAACTCCTGGAAAGAGCAGTGCATTTCCCTTTCCGTGGTATTACGAACTTCTCCTCATCCCAAACACCCTTCCACGTGTGGTGGAGTGAAGGAAGTGCATTTTGGCCAGGCATAACTGTCACCTGGAAGAGAACCACAGTCAGGCTTCACAGCGTCTTCTCCAGCACCCCGGAGCACTGCCGACATCTCCGCTTCCAGCAACACCCTGCAGTTATTAGAGTCCTTCTCCCCCTGGAGATGCATCTGTTCTCTGGGCTTATATAGTTTCACCTTCTTTTTCCCCCTTTAAAAAGACTCAAAAATAAAATGCAAGTTTGCACCACAATCATGTGAGAAGATGGGTAAAATCCCATTCTTATTTAAGTTCAGAAAAAGGAACGGAAACTCCATTAAAGGCAGAGAAAAAAACCACATTTACTCCAGTGTGAACAGAATTTCCCCCTGAGATAAAATCTTTCATCCTTGTGAGCTGGAAGGAGCTACTTGCTCTTCGAGCACCACTTTGAATCTTTATGCAACTGCTTTAAACAATTAGAAATATAAATGAGTTAATCATAATTTAGGACAAAATTCCACCTAAGCTTTTGAGAGCCAAGTAAAATATTTTAATTTCTGTCATCCAGCACCTTATTTTGCAGAAAATAGTTTAAGATGGTTCTTGTGGAGGCAAGATTGGTATCCAAATTTTGTGTGTATCTAAGGCCCTGTATTTCCTTGCACTGGAGTAATAATGGCCATATAAATGTATTTATATTTATCTGAGCGGTGCTCAAGTCAGAGACCTGGCCAGGAAAAGGAGCGAAAGAACACTTTTCATGTGGCTGATCATACCTATTATATTAATTTAAATATTATTTTTATAAAGGAAAAGGTATTCTCTCTTAACTGCAGTAAAACATTTTTGGATAAGTATTCTTGTGATCTATTATTCTGCTTAACTCAAAGAAGTGGAGAAAAAAACCTGGCACAAACAAGAACGTGGCTACCTTCTTCTGCCCATCTCCCTTCATGAGAGCTTACACTGACTGACTCTAAAGCTCTTTGACCACATTTTAGCTTGGTCCCATAGGACAATGTATCTATGAATTAGTCTTCTTTGATGCTGGGTTCATATCTTCTGGAGCCTGTGCTGAAGACAAATTCAGGCTGCTGCTTTTAAATATGGGTTAAGTGGGCCCAGGCAATAATCACCTGTGATTAGTATAATCAGCTACTGAGGGGCCTCATGAACAGAGACATAGAACAGAAACTTAATAATAATGGTGTTAGAGGCCCCAACCCTCCTGAATTCAGCACTCAGAGGACAAATGGGCAGAGGTGATGGCTCATGGATGAAGCACAGAGGAAGAACGGGTAATTCATACAAGGTGGTAACACTTCAAAGCTTCCTTCTGGTACTTGCCTGTTCTTAGTTACTTGATCCCATACAGTTGGGAAGCAGTTGGGAAGTCTGCAGGTCAACTACTCCTTGCACTGAAAAGTTTCCACTTTGCAATGTTAACATTGTCATCCCATGGAGTTTTCAACCTCATGGGTTAGAGCAGCAATGTCTGATTCCAAAATATGAAGCAATGTGCTCCTGGACAACATGGCAGAGATAAAGCTCTGTCACCTGATCTTCCAACTATAACCCAGGGTCTGACCAGAACCCCAAGTCACACATGTAAGTGACAAAGGACATGTGCCAGCAGGGCACAGCTGGCTGTGCTGGGACAGGGGCAGTTAGAGCTGCCTCCATCCAGACTTTCCTGCTTGTTTCACCTCCCAGCTACTGACATTCACCTCCTTTGCTCTGCCTGGGCTGTTCTACAGACAGAGAGCTCCCAGCTACATCCTAATCTCCTTTGGAAACTGGGTAACTGGGATGGAGAGAGGCATTAGGATGGCCATGACCTGCAGGCACAAAGTACTGCGGTTCCTGAGGCCCTGCTTGCCCCCTGCGCATCCTTGTTGATGGGGAAACCTCCCTCTGAAAACCACCTGTAACGTGCTGCTGAGAGAAGCTATGGCCTGAGTGGGCTTTGTAAGGGAAGTAAAATTTTCCTCTCCAAGGCAAAGTGACTGGTGCAGTCCTTTCCTGCTCTGCAGCCTGTACAAGGTGACATTAAAATCAGGAGTATTGAAGACAGTGTGGTTGACAGTCCTACCACACCCTGATTGCCAAAGACTGAAAAGCCAGTACGTATATATCTGTATATGTATCTGACACCATGCACACTCACTCACCACAAACAGTTGTATGTATTTAACCACCAAGGAAAGACCAGGCATAGTTTGAGAGTCAGCCAGATTACGAAAGTCAAATGGTGGCTTCTTAATCACAAACTGTGGCAGTGGTTCTTTAGAAAAATTGAGCAGCCTGATTGTCTCACAGGACCACTGTCAACACAACCTAGACACCAAAAAGGACAGGAGCCTGAAGCACAGGCCTCTCCAAACACCTCCCTTGATGGTCTTAGGACACACAGAAAAGGAAACGTGTCTTTGACCCCAAGTGCACCAAAGTCAACAGGGTTCCCAGGTAACTTCCACCAATTTCTTTTTGCCTTCTTTAAAAACACAGAAACCTTCTAAATAAATTAATGAATGCATAAAACAAGTGGCCTGATATTCAACAGAGATTTTACCCTGGGAGCAGGACAGACCGAAAGCATCACACGTTGCTGATGCTGTGCTGCTGTGCTCATACCTAAACAAAAGCAAGTTAAAACGCAAGTCTGTGAGACTTTATCACTGTGGTTTACTACTAAATGATACCAAGATGTGTCAAAAATTGCACAGAACTGCGTGGGATGTTACTGCACTCTCTACTCACAGAAACATGTGCATTTTTTCTGGGCACAGAGGAGGAGCTGAACACCATCAACGAACTGACTGTGATGCTAGAAACGAGTATTAAGTGACAGATTCTGTCTACAAGCAGTGTTGCAAAAAGTCAGTAAGTGGAAACAAGCCCCCGACCAACTGTGTTTCTATGGAAAATGAATATGCAAGACAGCTGAAATTCCCTCCTCTAAACAGGAACATCAAGACCAGTTTTGGTCAGGGCTTGTGGATGAGGGGCTGGGACTGGAGAGAGGAGCTGGCTAATGCACATACTTGTCATTAAATTTGGGACACATTTTGCAGAAGCAAGACCTGTGGCAAATGGATTGGATTTTTTTTTTTTTTTTCCTTTGGGCAGCTTGTCTCTTTTACTGGCCCAGATATGGTGGTGACCATGTGGGCAGTTAAGTAGTGTCACCCTTCTCACCTTGACCACAAGACTTTCCATCGCACCCCTGACTGCCTTAGCCACAGATCCTGCTGGTCCTCTCCACGTCAAGAAACCCCCTCTGCCTTCTTACACCTGAGGAGGGTTTTCATTGTGGGTTTTGTTTGTTTGTTTGTTTTAATTCCTAGTTGTTTTGCACTAACCACTTCTGCCAAGTTGCAGTGTTTCTCACAGATGCCATCCACCTTTGTACCTAGTTTTGCATTCATCAGAGTATACAAACAACAGGGTTCTCCAGAACAGAGCTCAGGGCTGCTCAGAGCACTGCAAACCACTGTTTAGGAAAATTCTGGCTTACAACAAATTTATTTTGATTAAAGCAAAAGACTGTCCACCTTTAGAGCATCACTGCTGTTATATTGACATCTCCTAGTTCCCCCTGGTTTTCATCCTCCCCTTGTCCATTTAATACATCTGCTTGCCCTTAGCACTGGTAATGGTGCTAGTTTGCAGAATAACAAGTCATTTCAACTGAGGAAAAACAAGAGAGAGAGACTACAAAAATAATTTTTAAAAAGTGCATTGTTTCCTGTAGAGCTTCAGTCCTTTCACTTGCAGAACTTCTCTTGACCTGCATTAGACAGCACTTGCACAAAGTGCTACAAAACCAGCACTCACTGCGGGTTTGCTGCCCCGTCATCATCTCCTTCAGTTAATTCAGACTGCTACTACCATGCAGCAGTACGTACGCAGCATAGATAGTGTCACTAGTGTAGCAACCAGAGGGTGAATCATAATGAAACTATGAAGAGGAAACATGTCACAAACCAAAGGAAAAGCTTGCTTTTCAGTGGAGTGTTTCATCTACAGAAGAGTGCTCAAGTTAAGGACGCCGGTGAGAGAATTAACTTGTGCCCCGGTCACTTAATGCAGCTTTTTATGCAGTTATTTACTGGTTCTGTTGCTATGGTAAATATGAATACTTGCCATGACAACTGCAGCAGACCGTGGCACACAATCCACTTCACACAGAGCATCTTCTTAAGGAACCGCTCCCATTCATACATCCTACAAAATTCTGTGTCCTTGAGAGCAATTCACTGTGGGGTTGGCAGGCACAATGATTAATTCTTATGCATTTTACACTGGGATATTTCCTCATGTCTAATATTTATTAGTTGGTTCTTACATAGCCCTTTCAGAATTACATCTAAAAGTACTTTGCAAAGGTAATCCTTACAGAAAAACACTCTGTTTATTTTACAGATGAGCAATTCAGGCAAAAAATTTCCTATAAGGTCCCACAGCACAGCAATATCAGGACTGGCACTTGCACCCGTGCCACTTGGGCCAGTACGTCAGGGTCACAGGAGCACAGCTCTCATTGCAAGAGGGTGGGGTGGCCCCATGAACTCTGCAGCCAAAATCTGCACCATTGGGGCAGAGCTGCTGCTGGGGAAAATTTCAGTAAGCACAGTGCATCCGCACCTCTGATTGAACAGGAGCAACACACTGCAGTCCTCCCACTTGAACACTGGTCAGGAAAAGGAATGCACACTCTGTAACATTTTATAGAATCATAGAATCATTTTGGTTGGAAAAGACCTTTAAGATCGAGTCCAGCTGTGAACTTAGCACTGCTAAGTCCACCACTAAACAGTGTCCCTAAGCACCACATCAACATGTCTTTTAAATACCACCAGGGATGGTGATTCAACCACTTCCCTAGGCAGCCTGGCCCAATGCTTGACAATTCTTTTGGCAAAGCAATTTTTCCTAATATCCAATCTAAACCTCCCCTAGTGCAACTTGAGGCTTTTTCCTCTCTCTTGCGAGAAGAGATTGACACCCACCTCACTACACCCTCCTTTCAGGTAGTTGCAGAGAGACAGAAGGTCTCCCCTCAGCCTCCTTTTCTCCAGACTAAACAACCCCAGTTCCCTCAGCCACTTCTCATAAGAGAAGCCAAATCATGTGCTTCTCACTAGGGCAGAGACCTGACAGGCATGGGCTGCCCACACAGCGTGAACAAATGCCGCCAAGTTAGGTGGCTGGGATGCACTTACTTTACAATGCAAACTCATTGAAGCTCTGTCCTGCCTTGGCCATTAGTGAAGCACAGAGTTTTCTAAGTTATGTGCCTTAAAATGTTTTCAGGGAAGGGAAACCCCAACAAATTATCATCAAGAGTTACGAGCAACCTGGAACACAAATAATGTGCTCAGAGTAAATATGTGGCTGAGAAAACCATTACCAAGCCAGACAATAATAATTCTGGCTATTTACCTCTTAACCTTGCCAGACATGTTCCAAAGTGCATAAGTGACATCTCTCCTTTATCACAAGGTTTAGCCTAGAGGGAAACTCACTCTTTTAGTTACCGACGTTAACTGTGTTGCTTTTGGCATTGGATTTATTTCCCTACTTTAAAAATCAGCATTGACAACTTTTTTCCACTGTTTAATTTGTGCCGTCACAGTCATTAAATACGAATCTTCAAATACTGCCTGACATATTGTAGATTTATCATCAGTGAAACAGTCTTCTGAGTATTTCCATAATTGCTGCTGTTCAGAACAAAATAGCTATGCACTGAAAGACTGACAATTTTCTCCTTTTGGTTAAGTTCTGATTTGTTTGCCCTCCTGGCAGTGCCATACAGCCATTTCATTTCATAATTAAATTATTTTCCATTCACATATGGAGGCAACAGTTTACTTTCCTGGTTTTTTTTTTTTTTAATTGTACATTATTTCTGAAAATGAGGAGTTCAACACGTACTGTGAGGAGCCAATGTATCCTTTAACAGCACCTTAGGAAACAGTGTTCATGTGCTTCCCCAGCTGACTAACAGACAAATATAAATCACATAGCTATTGCATTTGAATATAGTAGCCTTGAAGGCCAAGAAAGAGTTTTGCCTGATTGGTGACTTCAACCCTTCATGCTTCTGTGGGTGGTAAATTTTGCAAAGAATTAACAGTGACTTCAGGCCTCAGTTCAAATTGAAGAGTTGGGTTTCTTCCATCTCTGTTCTGAGCACTTTTACATCAAGACTGCCCACCATCCCTGAGTGTTTTCTCAGAAAGTAGAAAGACTTACACTCCCTGGACAGAGCAGTTTTGCAGGAAAGAGGAAAGTTGAAAGGAGAAGTAATTTCTGGGACCTGTAAACCTTGGCAGGAGCAGCCTGTGTGACTTCCATGCCTCAGAAAGTGCTCTCCATCCTGACTCCCCATGCAGGCGGCTGAGCAAATGTGACCTGTCCGTCACTCGTGCTGTTACACAAGCTGTTATAACAGCCTCCGCTTAACTGTTCACATGTTTGTATCTGCTCAGAAACCCTTCTGGCTGTCTTCCCTTCAGTAAATAAATATGTACATTTCTTGTGAGGAAGGCCTGATCAAATTGAACAAGCCTCATGAGAATGCTTGAGGTATGAGAACTAGTACAAAAAACTCCAGACAGGCTGAAATACATAAAGTGAGAAGAATCCCCAATGAATGTTTTTTACTGAAAATAAGCATTGTATTCTAGGGGTCAGGTTACCTCTGCTCCCTATTAAAGAGAAGAAAGGAACAGGCTATTCCTGTTGCATGGGCCTTTTGTCAATCCCCAGCAAGCATGGCTGTCCGTGTCTCACCACCCCGTTATTTCTCGGTGCTCTCAGGTGAGCCCCACATGGGTGCTGCAGTCATTCCTCAACACATCTGTTGGATGGTGCAAAGAGCCCAGGTGCCTCCAAGGAGAGTGGTGGGACCAAAGGAGAAGAAGGGTTAAACACATGACCACTGCCTTAGGAAGGAGCAAGTTTTTCCCAACCATGATTAAGCATAAGGTTTCAGCTGCTTTCCCATGTTCACCCAGGACCCACCATTGGTGCCTGGGCTGGAGTGAGAGACCTCCTGATCCAACCAGCCCTGCAACTCCTGCCCTCCTGGTGGGGTGACACAGCATGTGGTCTCTTGCAGCTCCTGCCCATCTCATCACACATCTCAAGGTTTCATCACAGCCCCTGAGAGCAGGGAGAGCACCTCTTAATTTCACAGAAGTCAGATCAGTCCTCTTCTTTGAAAAGCAGCTTTGATCACAGATTAATGACTGTGATACTATGTTTTGTTTTTTTTTTCTTTAATCTTCAGACTTTGGTACACAAGGTTAGAGTCACAGCCTGTGGTGGGGATGAGCAAGCCTTAACTTTTCAACAGTTCTCCTCCAAAAGAAGTACCTACAGCTTAAGGGACTGAACTGATTTGACTTAGTATTGCCTGCTCGCCACAGGCAAAACCCACAGTCCACGTGGACATCAGGGCGCTTTTGCTAGCAGTGACCAAAACATACTAGGGCCAGAGAGCAACAAAATGATCTCTGAGCAAGGTGTCCTCCTCCTCCCTCCATGAGGACACTGGAGGTCTTCCAGCGCATGGCCAACACTCAGCTGTGTGTTTCTATTTCAGGTCTCGGCTGCTGGCGCTGGCTGGAGCAGTTGATCGGCTTACCTACTGTCTTGCCAGGATCAGGGCTTGAATGAGGGCAAGCTGGCTGTGACCCAACCCAGATAAGTCTAAGGTTGAGCTGACAGGCTGGGGAAGAGAGGGAGCTGGGAGAACTTCTGTTCTCTGCGAGGATAGTTTGCTTTTTATTATTCAGATTTTAAGTGGACTGGCTTCTGCCTTATCACTTGTAAGAAAAAAGGATGGTCTGTTTGCTTTTTTTGGGGCTGTTTTTCTGGATCAAAAGGTAGAGCCTACTCTTTTGAACATGGGTCTTTCCTATACCAGTTTGTCTTGAGAGTAGACTTCAAATGTCCAGGCCACCCTCATAACTACACCTGCATCAGGAGCAATGCAAGCTTCCCTTTGCCCAGGTGGAAGCAGCAGTTTGAAGGCACAGCTTCCCCTGTTCACAAAGGCTGCAGCCTTGAGAGATTGCACAATAAATGAAAATAAGAGGCAAAAGCATTTGCATCCTGTGTACTGGGTGCTGGAAACGTGGATATCCACAGGACAGACTTCATTCTGAGCCTGACTGGCAGAGCCAAGGCATCTGAGATAGTGTTTATTTGTCTTTCTTGGAAGAATAATTTTCTCTTTTATGTAGCATTCTGTTGCTCACAACTACACAGGGACTTAATGGCTCTAATGTGACCTTTCCTCTTTCAGATGACTGTAAGCAAATGACCGTTTTGATTGATCCAACAGACAAGGGCCCAGATACAACACTAGAAACAAATACTGAATTTCTGACAGAGCAAAACTGCTTGGGTGGGGATCAGTGCCTCCTCACAATGGCTAATTCGAGCATGGCCTCTAAGGTTGAAAGGAGCTGCCTTAGAGAGCTTTTGGAATAATGTGCACTGTTGACCTGTAAAGGTGAGACATTAAACTTTGTGCAAGTCTGACGCTTGTAAAAATAAATCTGAACAACCAGGTGGTATTTTTTTTGATTACAAAACTGGTATTGCTTACACATCCTAGAGGGAGTGGAAAGGCATCCCTTCCTTCCTTCCTTCACGAAGTCTGTCAGGGAGAGAACTGACTCACATTTTCTAGAAATCTTCTCAGAAGGGTAACAGAAGGGACCTTTGCTCCCATGTCCTCATGCAACACATAATGGGCAAAATTTTAAAGGGAACTAAGACTTTGTGAATATCAATTTTTTTCTCTAACAAGTGCAGGGGTGATAACTGTGTGCTGTTAAGTAGCACATTCTTCTAGGCTGCCCTGCATGTTGGAGCACTGGATTTAATTTTTTGGGACTGCAGAGCCCGAGTTGTATTTTTAGAATAGCTTCGAAGGTATAACTGAGATTTCCAGCCAGGCATATGACTGCGTTTTGTGTGCAATTTACAAATGGGACAAATTAGAGCCATATCCTTCAACTGAACAAAAAGACAACAGAAATCTTCAGGCAGAATTCTCTTCTCAGATCTACCCACGCTGCACACCGTGATGGCAAAGAAAGGCATCTTCTGTGCCGCTTGCAGAGAGAATGCAGCATGAAAACAGATGCCCAAAGCACAGATCTTAGAATAATATATTTAGCCTAGAAGTGTTTTAGACTGAGAAGCGATCATGCAAAATACAATTTTCTTGCCAGTATTATTTCAGTAAAGAAGGAGGAAAATTTTACCCTACTTGCTATTATAGATAATCTGGTTTAAGTAGGGAGGAAGCAGTAGCTTTGGGTCTACATTGGTAAGAAGTACCATGACATTTAGTATACTCAGGCTCTTAGATCTTCATTTTTGATTCAGCGGCTGGTAAATGGAGCAGAGCTTTCAGTGTTCAATCTTTTTGGGGGAAAGGCATGGGTAAAGACCAGGAGTTTGAAACTTTTTCAGTCAGTTTATCAGGTGGAAATTTGCCAATTTGCCATGAAAGGTGGTCCATACAACCTCACAGAGCTGATTGTTTCATTTGAGGGAACTACACAAGCGTGTGAAACATTGCATGCAATAAAGTGAGCTCTGGAGATTTTAGAAGGCTTAAGGAGAGAGTGGAGAGACCCCTGAGCTCATGCCAACAGATACACTGGGTGCAGCACGTTGCCTTCAATGCTGCCAGGACATCAGTGCATGCCCATCGATATCTTACATTGTTTCCCACGTGCTGCACTACTAATACCTGTTGTTACCACCACACCAAATGGAGTTTTGTTCTTACTCTTTATCCTTAAACAACAGACTTCTAGATGTTGCTACAGCACCACAAGTTTGCCAAACATGTAGGTCATTGCTAATGCAGAAACGTATTTCAGGCACTGTCAAAATTAATCAATATCCTTCAATTTGGGACACAATCAGCCTAGACTGGGAAATCTAACGTAGGCAGTCTTGAGCAGCCTGTCATTATCCTTCTCTAAAAGGACAAGTTGAGACCTAAATGCATCAGATGAACAGTGACAAAGTACAGAGGATACTAAAGCAGAGTAAATATCAAATACTCAGAACAGAGCACACATTTTGCAGTTATTTGATCCATTCTATTCCAGAATAAAACTAATAGACCCAATCTTGAAACCAGTATGTAGAAAATAGCTCCACAATATAACACCCAACACAGCACTTTCATTGCAAAAGTATTCAGAATTCATCAGACCATTAAAATTTCTATTATACTAACTATTTAGCTGTTCTTGTTAACACTGATAAAGCCTCATGAAGATGGAAGTTACTACTTCTAATAGTCACCATTGTCCTCAATAGAATTCTTCTTTTGGAGCTCACTGGAAATAAGAGTTGCTGTCTGTAGTCTAGAATTATTAGAAATTACATTATCTCTTCTCCCATACATGCAGGAGAGTGAAAATGCTTTTAGGGTGAATTGTGGTAAAACCTAGCAGGTCTATGACACTTATCAAGGATTTATTATTATTATTATTA
>NW_010310819.1:0-503 GCF_000700745.2 Antrostomus carolinensis
TGAAGATCTGAGCATGCCGGGCCTCTTCAGGTTGATTTGGACCCAGATCTGGAGATCTTCTGGCTCTTTGGGCAGTTTTGACCCAAATCTGGAGATCTTTTGTCTCCTTGGAGCTTTTTTGACCTAAACCCGGAAATACTTTGGCTCTTTGGGCCATTTTTGACCCAAATCTGATGGTTCTTTGGCTCTTCGGACCATTTTTTATCTGAATCTGCAGGTCTTTTGCCTCTTTGTATCATTTTTGACTCAAATGTGGAGATTCTTTGGTCCTATTTTGACCCAAATCTGGAGATCTTTTGACTCCTTATGGCATTTTTGACCCAAATCTAGACACATTTTGGCTCTTTGGACCATTTTTGATCTGCCAAATCTGATGGTTCTTTGGCTCTTCGGACCATTTTTTATCTGAATCTGCAGGTCTTTTGCCTCTTTGTATCATTTTTGACTCAAATGTGGAGATTCTTTGGTCCTATTTTGACCCAAATCTGGAGATCTTTTGACTC
>NW_010310820.1:0-6487 GCF_000700745.2 Antrostomus carolinensis
CAATCCTAACCATTCTATGATTCTATGTTTTGTCGCACCATACTTTAATAACTCTTAAGCCTTTGGGACTTCGTAACTGTACTGTTCATGGACTACTTGTGGTCAGTTATACTGATTAAATTAGCAGCACCTTTGACCAGGTTAAATCCTATACGTCACTGAGAAGCAACTTACACATATTAACTAGCAAATTAAAAATAACGTCCTTTTACATTGGTAAGATGCTGCAAATGAAATGTAAATATACTGTGTTGTAAATCCACTGTCAAATGCCTGATTTGGTCATCATCACAGCTGTTGACAAGGACGTGTGCATGTTTTCAAAGTGAAACCAGTCATTTCACAGTGACTTTTTCTGTCAGGAATGGCTTCAGAAATAGATTGCGTGAGTGTGTTTAAATACAGTGCTTTATGAAGAAGCTGATATAGCCAAATAATTGTGAAGTTAAGAAAATGTTACAATTTGGTAATTTTAGAGATAATTATAATTTTTTTTGTATTCAGTATTCTTACACCCTTGTCTTCCACCTACCTTGATAAATTATGCATTCCTATCAAGACAATAAAATTTAAAAAATCCTTCAATGTGCACATAGATTGTGTCTAGACAGTTTTATTTTGCTGAATTTGAAAACATTGACATTTTAATTTAAAATTCAGCTCTTATTATGCTTCTACTTTATTTAAGGCAGTAAAAAGAAAGGAAGAGACATTTCAGTGGAAAAATAAATGCTTTCTTAAAAACATTAAAATATTAATTAGCTTGAGGACATAAACATTAAAATTAAAAGCAAGAAATAGGGGTTTTATAATTTAAACTATTACCATAGATCTGGGATATATATTTATTCATTCTGAGCTCCAGCTCTTTCATGTGCTTACTTGTTTCTGCGTAAGAAATGAAGCTGTAGTCAATATAAGAAATTACATTTCTAATATTTTAATGAAGAAACACAATGTTTGTCATGCTTTTAGGACAAGTAACCTCAAATTTACAAACTTATAGTTTTTGAAATACTCTGCCATTTAAAGAAATACTTGCTGAGGGTAGGACAGCAAATGGGGTCCCTTATGGGGTAGGACAATGCTTTTCATTCTGTATCAATTAATTGCTTTCTGTTATTCTGATAATTTTAAAATATGTGTAATTTAAGTAAAACAATGGTTTTGGATCTTTTTCATTTTCTTCCTATTCAAATATAATCCAAAGGAGATGTAGTTGCCAATAGATGTGCTTTCTTATAACGTTGTTCAACCTATGGGTACATTTTTGGTGAGTGGCAAAGCCAATTTGCTTTTGCAGTTAATTATACTTGTAATTTTGTGTTAGCAATATATTTCAGGAATAAATCTCTCCTTTATCATGGAGTTACTTCAATAGGAACCAATGTGCTTTTCCAAATGCTTTTTTGACTCTTTTTTTTTTGTGTCATTATACCTCCTTATCCTATTTTTTTTCTGTCTATATACAGCATTTGAATTGTAGATAGCTTGTAGCACTTCCTTCTCAATTTTATACCTACAATACACTGTATGTATGAATTATAATTGCTGTGTTCAAATATTTGGGGTTTTTTTTTTGTATAAATGAGATCCTACAATTCAAATAATCATAATGTGTGTTAACTTCTTTAATTCTTTCATTGATAGATTTAAAAAAAAAAAAATCTAAGCATGTAAGTAAATATTTTCTCCTTGTCTCTCTTACTTCTTCAGAATTTATAGAAAATTTCAGTACCTTTTAAATCCTCGTCAAGTTTATAGTCTTTCTGGAAATGGACCGATGCCAGGGTAAGTCTACAGTTAATATTATTACCAGGAACTCATTTAATAAAATGCTACATAATCAAATGAACAGATTGAGGCACATATAGTTTGTTTTGAATGTATCAGTGCTACAGACCTCTGAATGGCTGCAGAAATTTCACAGGTATTATTTGTTTACATGTGCAAATAAAACTGCGTATCATATGGTTTGATGATAACCATGCAGTACTCTTAGAAGAACTGTGGGATAAATTTCATTCTGTTTGCAACTTTTTCTGCTATTCAGCAGCCTGAGTTCTTGTGGGCTTTACTTTTATGTTCCTGCAGGACATACGTTTCTGTTACATAAACACATATGTGCACATAAGTATGTATCTGTGTAATATATATATATATATATAAAGTGTACATATATATATATTTTCTTATGCATGTCAGATATAGAATATTGTTTCAAATTACAGTGGCTGCACACTCCTTATCAGTTCCACGATCTCAGGGATAGAGTGGACAGAAAATGACTGGACAGGCTAGGTTATGCTGGCAGTGGCTTTTTACGGGAACCGAAGTGTTATCTGAACCAGGTAGTTTTGCAGTCACTCGCCTAACATGTTTCTTCCATGATTCTTCCTGTTTTGTATTTATGTGAAGACAGGAGAATTGCAGTATATGAAATACCAACTTTTGCAACCTGAAATTGTCTTTCCTAAGGAGTGGGTACTTTGGTGGAAGAAAGCAGACAGATCAGCACTGAACATCTGTTCTGCGTATCATTTTGTGTATATTGGATGTTACATGGGTATGTCACTGATACATGAAATTTTACATCAGTGAGAAGAATTGCAGAAGGATATTAGGAGATATATGAACTTTGCACTGTGATTTTTTTTAATTTAATCTTGTAAGTTTCTATTTTTTTAGACTTTTTTTTTCTTTTAGGTTGGAGGAAAATAAGATGAAAGAGGAAATGTACATGTTTCGTGCCTTGCAAAGTTATAGTTCAGTTATCACAGGTATATTACTGGAAGGAGTATGCTCTGACAGTTTCTGCCAGTACTTCTGGTTTTAAGGTCAAAGATACAGGAAGCTATTCTCTCTTAAAACCATTCTACATCAGCTATCCATTCATTTATTGTGTTAGACTTGGGATTTGTATAGCATTGATAAAAGTGAAAAGTGGATTGGGCTCAAACCTTTTTGAAGTGAAGATTCTCAGGATATCTTGCACTACGGTGTGTCTTATGTGCAGCCTCTCAGAGAGGTGCAAAAACTGCTCAAAAAATTGAAATAATGACAGGCATGGTTCCCTTCATGCCTGTAATTTTAACCTGTACCTGAATGCTAGTGCTGTTTTATTACTCAAATAATATTTGTTGTTTATGTTTTGTTATGCTAGTCTTGACACATATGAAAAATTTAAGTAATCTTAATCCAAAGAGTAAGTAGACTAGAAAAATTAAAGAAAATTATTTCAGGAATTTGTAAGAAATTCTAACTCAGACAAAACTAGTAACCAGTATTGTTTTAGATATGGTATAATAGGAATGCCATACTAGAGATTAAGAAGCTAACTTTTAAAACAAATGAAATATTTTTGTTCAAATTCATGTTATTTCATTGAAACTTTAAAAAAAGACCCTAGAAAAAAAAAATCAAAACCCACTTACTGACTGCATTTCTGTCTGTTACTGACTTCTGTTTTTCATGTATCTTGCTGTGTATAGGAAAATGTATTTTAAGGCAGAAGCACAAGAGGGCAGTGTTAAGTTCCGACTGAAACCCTTCACTGAGCGGTTTAAACTTTTTTGAACCAGGATAGTGTTTCTTAGAAAACATTTTAAATTTCTCTTCCTATTAGGAATCAAAATAGTTTTACTTCAGAGTCACTTCTAAAAAAATTCTAATTAATTTCCAAACAGACAATGCATTTTATTAAGCTTGTTTTGGTATTTTTTTAGTTCATTTCACACAAATGAACAATCCTAAATTTTCAGTTTATCTCCTGCCATCACTTCTTGCCCCTGGCAATACTCTGTAGGCTGCATATAATTCATCCCTTAAGTAAGCAATTGAATAAGCTCTGTATTTTGCTTACCAGTCCTTGTTTCCTTTTCAGTGAGGGCTGGATTGCCTAATAAAACCTGCCCATCCATCCATCCATCCATCCATCCATCCATCCACTCACTCATCCATCTCTATAATGCCAGTTATACTGGGTTGTCAATAAAAATGTTACATTTATTTAATATTGTCATACGTGTTGTTTAGATTGAAATGGAACAGAGTGGGGAATTGTACAGCACAGATTAAAACAAAAGTGCATTCTTCATGCCAATTATTGTTATTTAGTGGAAAGGGGTAAACGTAAGGTATATTTATTTTAAAGAATTTATGATTATTGTAATACATTTTAATTGACTCTATTTTGAGATTTTTTTTTTTTAATACTAATTTCAGACATGTTTACTCAACCTATAGAACATTTATAATATTAGGATAGAAATTGCATATTTTTGGTATAACCAGGCTGCCTACTTTATCCCACAAGTTAATGGGATATTTATTGTGGTGTTTTTCTCGTGGGCTGCTGTCATCAACCAAGAAGATGACATTCACAATTCTAACTTGAGTTCCAAACATCTGTGGCTAACATGAATTAATATTTCCAGTTTATTTCTGTCGAAAATCTAAATATCTCCTGTTTACATAACAGGGAGAAAGACAGGACAACTAGGAGACCTAAAAAATCCTAAATCTTAGGGGGGCTGTGAAACCGCTGTATTTTTTGAAAAAAGCCAACAGCTCAATCACTAGGTGTTTTGTTCTTCCTCTTAAGTGGGATAACCATGTTCTTTCACAGAAATGCGTTGGAATAAGGGGCTCCTGAGCAGAACTGAGCTGGAACAGGGTTAAAATAGCCTTTGTTCAGAGCGAGAAGGGCCACTAGTGGAGTCCCATATTTTAATTTCTTTGAAATCTGGAAATAATACATTTCCTTTTCCTTTCAGTCCTTTCCCTTAAAAACAACAACAAACCCCACACACAAAACTCACCACAACCTTTCATAATATCAGTTATTGTGCATTTTTTTTAATAAATATGCTAGCGTGTAGGAGGTCAACAGAAAAATATTTTTAATAAATTGACAATGAATTTTAGTGTTGCTATCTGAATGTGCAGTTATTCAAGTGGCTGCATCACCTGCTTTCATAACACATGGGATGGTACTGGGAGAACTGCAGAGACAGCAACAAAGGTGTATCTTATAGCTTCTTAGCATGTTTAAGAGAAGGTTTTTAGAGCTGTTCATGTCAAGACTCATGTATATAATCTGTACAAAAATATGTACATGATGCAAATAAATGGCATGGCAGCCAACTCTCTGATGCTGATTCCTTTCCAACAATGGAAACTGACCTGCTGTGAGGCCTGAAAATCAAGGAGCTCTCAGCCAGAGTGCAACAGTACACTTTAAACACTGGCATAATAATTAATAGTTCAGACATTCTTTATTTAGGAGCAGAGAGATATGGGTGAGCTAGAGAAACCCTGTAAGCTCTGCAGCTGAACACAGGCATAAAAGGTACTCCACAGTTATAGACTGCCACAGTTAACAAAGTGACGTGAAAATTGCCAGGTTGATACGTTGTGTAATTTGTGCCTAGCACCTGTGTTTTTAGCCTTGAAAAGGGTTTCACTGTTTGGTTGTTATATCTCTATAGGAGTCTTCTACTTCTGACAACAACTGTTATTGTGGATTTAATGATCTTGAAGAATCTGAAATTCAGTTATTATTCACCTCACAGAGAGGTAAATAATAGCTGGGTGAATAGCAGTCGAGCCACAGACCCACATGACTCTGTAGAGAGGTCACCGTTTCACAAAGGCTTTGTCCCTCTGAAAAGGCTCCCATTCCCTTAAGTCTATTATTTAAAATGTCTAATTTATGTTATTTTTATACTCTATAATAGAAATTATATCCACAAAACTTGTGTTTCTTTGTAACTCCCTTAAGCATTTAATTTGGAGAGCATGTATTTTTTAAACTCTATCTGAAAGTTTACCACAACAGGCCTTTTTATATCTAAAATTCTGTCTACTTAAAAGATGCCCAAAAGAGCAAAACTGAATCCCTACAACTTACTCTGTAATTTAGTTGGGAATCTACAGCACCTAGGCCTTTATAACTTCACAAAGCTATAGGCCTATTTTGAAAATTACACTATTTTCCCTGATTATTGGAATTGATTGTTAGAGCATTTCTTTGCTGTTGGACATTTGGAATATCCAGAGTATTCTGGGAAGACATATACACCAATGTGGTGGGTTGACCCTGGCTAGAGGCCAGATGCCCACCAAAGCCCACTCTATCATTCCCCCTCCTCAACTAGGCAGGAGGAGAAATACATAACAAAAAGCTCGTGGGTGGAGATAAGGATGGAGAGATCACTCACCAGTTACTGGCATGGGCAAAACAGACTCAACTTGGGGGAAAAAACAAATTTAATTTATTACCAATCGAAATCAGAAGATAATGAGAAGTAAAACCAAATCTTAAAACACCTCCCCCATCCCTCCCTGCTTCCCAGTCTTAAATTCTTTCCCCATTTTCCACCTCCTCCCCCCAGCAGCACACGGGGACAGGGGATGGGGGTTAAGGTCAGTTCATCACACATTGCCACTTCTTCATCCTCAGGGTGAGGACTCCTTCCTCCGCACC
>NW_010310821.1:0-270 GCF_000700745.2 Antrostomus carolinensis
ACATCCCGGTGGTGGAACAGTGTCACACTGGCATCCCCCGGGCTCTGGGGACTGCATGAGCAGGGTGGGTGACAGTGGTCCCAGCACAGTGGGGGTCACTGGGGCTGGAGCAGCCTGGCAGCTGGCACTGTCCACAGGGGTCTGTGGGGATGTGGGTGATTTCTACTCCGGGTCCCATCCCTGTCCCTCCGTGGCCGTGGGAAGGCATCTCTCCCCCAGCCGTGGTTTTTGCTGCCAGCTCCGAGGCGTTGGGCCCCGGATGCTTTGGCA
>NW_010310821.1:334-724 GCF_000700745.2 Antrostomus carolinensis
GTCTCAGCAGTGCCAAGGGAGCCAGGGACACAGCCAGGGGATGGGGAGGCTTGGTCACCATGTCCCTGTTGTCTATTTTGGGGGAGCATTGAGCTGCGTGGGCACTCTGGGGGTGGGTTTTGGGGTGCAGTGTTGATCTCGGAGCCTGGTGTCTGTGGGGCAGCGGGGTTGGCATGAGTGCGTGGGAAGGTGGGATGCTCCAGAGATGGGGGCACAGTGCCCCCTGCACGGATATGGCATTGGCCATGCCCTGGAGAGAGCAGGGGCTGTTGGGGGCCATGGTGCATAGGGCTGAGCCCCACCAAGTTTTCCAGCCTGAGGCCTCTGTCACCCGCAGCCGGAGGCCACATCCAGCAGCGACATTCCCGGTGTCCAGCGGAGCTGGGCTGG
>NW_010310821.1:786-2053 GCF_000700745.2 Antrostomus carolinensis
CGCCTAAATCCTGCTCCGTCCGCCCTCGCCATGGAGGGGACAGGTGCTGAGGTGGCTTCTTGGCGTGCCCGTGTTTTGGGGGATGCTGGGCAGAGTCTGGCCTTCATCTCACGGAGGAAGGTGGTGACGGCGCGGAGGAGATGCTGTTTGTGTTGAGCCTCCCTTCGGAGGAGGCCCGCGGAGGCAGGTCCGAGGCCGGCTCACGCATCCCTGTTGTCATGGTGAATTTTCACTCAGGCACAGGGAAACTGCAGCGTTTCCCAAAACCTTGCAGGCCCTGTGTGGATGTTGGGCTTCTCTCAGCAGCGGGATAAGGATGGGTGAATATTGGGGTGTGCCAGCGCGCTGCCAGGGTGCTGGGGAACAGCACGTGCCTGGCTGGAAAGTGAAGAAAATCCCACCCTGACTTGCTGTGACTGTGCTGCCGCTGCCCTTGGCTCTGCTCCCTCTTGGGGAGGGATTAGCCTGGGTCAGACCTGGGAAGACATGGTAGAACGGAAATATTATTTTCCTGGGGAAAATAATCTGCTGTGAGCGTATGTTCCTGGTCCTGTCACCCTCCTGGGTCCATGTGCCAGCCCACAGGACCCCTGCCCTGATGGGTGTCAGCATCCCATGGGTGCCAGCCCTGGGTGCACTGTGGGGCCGGATCCAGCTCAGGGCACAGGGCTGCGTGCGGGAGCCGGAGTTACAAGGCTGTTTCAGGTCGGGGTGTCCTCACCCCCCGGGTCAGGCTGCCTCCCTCCCTTCAGTCCCCACGCCTGGGGTGGAGCAGGAGGATTTCCACTGCTGCTCAAAAACGGGAGCAAAAATAGCGCTGGGTTTTGGCACAGGCACAGGAACAGGCTGCAGGGGCAATGCAGCTGTGGGGGAAGGAGGAAGGCACTGGCTTTGGGCTGCCTGAGTGGCAGGAGCACCCCCCAGGCAGGGAGACACCGGGACCAGCTCCTCTGTGTCCCCTTGCCCAGCAATGTCCCCCTTGCCTGTCCTGGCTGCTTGGTTCCCTCCCTGCAGCAGGTACTGGGGAGGTCCCTCTGCTCAGCCTCCCCAGGTGACAGCCCTGTAAACATTGCATGGCCGTGGGTGGCACAGCTGGAGCCGTGGGGACATGGCTCTGTCCCTCCTGCAAGCAGCGCAGGGTCCCTCTCCTTGGGTGCCTGTTGGGACAATGCCTGTAGGTCTTGTCCCCAGCTTGGGTCTGGGACTGGCACGTAGATCTGCTCCAATGGGGAGCAATGACTGAGTGAGAGCCGGCTCGTTCCTGTGG
>NW_010310821.1:2109-3273 GCF_000700745.2 Antrostomus carolinensis
AGTGCCATCAATGCCACCTTCTTCCCTGCACTGCTGTGCGTGTCACCTCCCAGGGTCCCCAGCTGCCTCATTAAAGCTGTGTTCTCGTTACCTTGCCACCAAGCCGCCCCAGCCAGGGTTGCCAGGTCTCCCACAGGGCTGGTGCCACTCTGGGTGTCGCCATTGCCCACCCCGTGGTTAAACCTGGAGCTGCAGACCTTGGCCTTGGTGGAGCAGATGTGGTGGACCCTGACGACCTCTGAGTTGGTGTGTCTGGTGGGGACTGTCAGCTTTGTCCCATCTCTGCTGCCTTGGCTCCCCCCTAGACCCCACCTGATAGGGAAGGGCGCTTGGGTGAGAGGTTTGGCTTTCTCTGGGTCATCCCCAGCCTGGGGACAGTGCCCTGTTGGGTGGGCTCAGGGGAGCTGGAGGTGTCCCAGAGAGGTGGCCACTTTGGGGGGAAACCAATGCTGTCTTGCTCCTGGATGGTGCTGGAGGCATCCCAGTTGGGACCCCTCAAAGGCAGGAGGGATGAGGGACATCCCACCATGACAAGGCAGGACAGGTTAGAGCCAAGGATCCCCTTTCCCTGGAAGCTGAGGACCAGGGGGAGCTATGGGCTCCCCCATCTCTGCCCATCCAGCTTGTTCATTCCCAGTCAGCTCCTGCGCTGAATTGGGACTGCGGTGGCCTGGTGAGGGTGGCACCCCAGCTTCTGAGAGGTGGTGATTAACTGCTAATTGCTAATGAAGTAAGTCTGAGAGGTGCTGTGGTGTCCTGGCAGAGCTGGGATGCATCTAGCTCATGTCAGGGCTTTCCTCCATCGCACCCCCAAATGCAGGATGGGACCCCCTCATCCCTCTCCACCGGCACTGGCAGGTCCCCTGCCCTGAGGGGACTTCACAGCCCTCTTTGATTTAAAGATATATCCATTTTCAAGATGAAGCCGAATGCAATATTAATGTTCAGAGTGGTGTTGGTGGGAGTCAGGGGAGTCTTTGGCAAGGGTGGCAGGGCCATAGGGCCATGAAGAGGCAGTGGTGGGGGGTTTGGTCTGTGATGGCTGCTCCAGCCTCTGTGTTTTGACCAGGATATCGGCCAGGACCTTGGCCACTGTCGGTGCCCAGGGAGCCTGTGGGGACAGCCATGGGGCTGTGGGGTGGGGACAGGAGTGAGGGGTTGGCA
>NW_010310822.1:0-1273 GCF_000700745.2 Antrostomus carolinensis
CTCATCCTGATCAGGCAGCCTATAGTAAACATCCGTAACAATGTCACCTGTGTTATCTCGCCCCTTAATTTTCACCCATAAGCTCTGCACTCCTTCATCCATCTCTAGGTAGAGCTGGATACATTCTAGTTGCTCTCTCACATAAAGGGCAACCCTTGCTGGCCTGTCTTTCCTCAAGAGGACATATCCATCCATGATAATATTCCAATCACAAGAGCTGTCCCACCATGCCTCTGTGATCACAATGAGATCATGGCACTGTGACCACACACAGGTCTCTAGTTCTTCCTGTTTATTCCCCATGCTGCGAGCATTGGTGTACAAACACTTGGTATACAAACACACAGGGTCCAGCTGAAGCTGTGTTACATTATGCTAAGCACTGCTCATGAGTAAAATATAAAACCAAAGTAAGCAGATGACACTTCCCATACGCTTAAAATAGAAACTGCAAGGGAAAGCAGAGAGAAATCTATTACCACTGATTTACACCGAGTAATCTATTTCAGGGGTGTTAAGCAATTTGATCAAGGTCACTTAAGACATCTGTGGCAGAGCCAAGAACCAAAGTTAAGTATAGCAAAGTCTCATAGGAATTTCCAAAATAATTTGTCTTCTCCTCATTTCAATCCCCAAATAATGTCAAAAGCATAACTAACAAACCCAAAGATAATAGACACATGCTGAAGTCTGTATCATATAGGCTTTATAACATACTGACAGTCATGGTTATGCTGTACCCATCAATGAAATCTTCTAGTTTAGCTTGGTACTTCTTTAAACAATTAGATGAGCAGTAAAAGTCTGAAGAAATGTCTATTGTCACTCTTATTGACACTAAGCAGTACTCTCTTCTTCAAGAGTGATGGAGTACATGTCCCTCCTAAAGTGCATCAAACCAATTAGCAGACCTCCTTATTTAAAATTATAAAGTACTCTTTCAACAGGACAGACTATATACACAAAATCAGAGTGAGGATGCTCGCAGTGATGTGCCTGATGCATGAATCCACTTCCCCTGCCCCAAAGGAAAACAAGCAATGGCAGCATGTGTGCATGCATGTGTGCGTGTGTGCATGTGATGTGAAGATGTGTATCTCAGGTGCTGACACCACACCAGCACAGGGCTTTGCCTGAGGCCCCTGCCCGCCAGGGTCAGCTCTGGAGCAGTGATTTTCCTAGTGGAGACTGGTGACTAGTGGTGTCCCTCAGGGGTAGGCACTGGGGCCAGTGCTCTTCAATGTCTTTGTTGGTGACATGGACAGTGGGATTG
>NW_010310823.1:0-364 GCF_000700745.2 Antrostomus carolinensis
TCACCCCTGGGCCGGGGCAGCCAGCACTGGAGGGCGCAGAAGAGAAAGCTGCAGTGATAGTTTCCTCCTTCCTCCCCTCCCTCCAAGCACTTCTCCAGAGGATGCTGCAGGATGGCTGGACAGACGTCCCCGCCTTGGCCATCCTGCCTGTCCTGGACGTGCAGCAGCCCCCAGACCAGCAAGGCAGCCACGACCGCAGGGAAGACCCAGGCCCTCGGGGTCCCATCCTGAGGGAGAGCCCCGTCCCGCACAGCTGGGGCCTGCCCAGCCCTGTGGGAAGCCCCACCATGAGCACGCACGGCCAGCTCCTGGAGCTCCTTCCCGGAGCACCGTGCAGTGGGAGGCTGAGGGCTGGGGGGCAGGT
>NW_010310823.1:414-788 GCF_000700745.2 Antrostomus carolinensis
AGGTGGATGTGTGGGGAGCTGCTTCGTTTGAGGTTAACATAGGACCGGCTATAACGACAGCCGGTGTGAGGCAGACAGACAGGGCTGACTGGAAGGGCATGAGGGTGTGAGAGGGACATGCTGGTACCCCAACACCTTCCCCCAATAGATGAGCCACGGTGAGAGCCCAGCAAATGCTTTATTATCAAGGACAGCACTTCCCTGAACACATTCGGGAACACAGGAGGTTCCCCTTAAACATGAGGAAAAACTTCTTTCCTGTGAGGGTGCCAGAGCCCTGGGACAGGCTGCCCAGAGCGGGGGTGGAGTCTCCATCTCTGGAGATGTTCAAAACCTGCCTGGATGCTTTCCTGTGAAACCTGCTGTGGGGACCC
>NW_010310823.1:834-1803 GCF_000700745.2 Antrostomus carolinensis
ATCTCCTGAGGTCCTTTCCAACCCCCACCAGTCTGGGATTCTGTGATTCCCTCAGCCCCTGGGCAGCAGAGATGGAGGCTACCTCACTGTGTCCCATACCAGATCAGTCCATATAGACACGAAGGTCCCAGGTGCCAAGAGCCAGCCCTGGCACTGGCTGCCCAGCCTAGGGCCATGCAGGGGATGGAGAGAGATGGACAGCCCAGCTTGCGGGACAGGAACGCTCCCTTGGTGCCAATGCACTGTGCCATGCTCTGAGACCACCACCCTAAATCCTGCCAGGTCTAGTGGTCTGCAGACAGCCTGGGGATGTAGCTGGCTCCCCAGCAAAGGTGGAAGGTGCTCAGCAAGCAGGAAGAGTGGAGAGACCCTGATGCCCACATCTCCTGAGATGGCAGAAATACCTCTCTGTTGCCCAAGGACCCTCACAGCCCAGTGACATGCTGCTCACCCCCAGGCCGTGTCCCCCATCACCTGTACCTGCACTGTTCAAGGTGCCCCTACGCTCAGGCTCCCCCGGGCTGATGCTGCGCGGGACGGGGAGTCAGCCTGTCCCGTGGCACTGGCTCCCTGTGCCTGTCCCCGAGGCAGTGTGCTCAGAGGAGACGTCCCAGGAGCCGAGCGCCGGGGCAGCTGTCCCAGGCCACGGGCAGGGCCACAAAGCCCAGCTTGCTGTAGAAGCTCAGCTGATGCCCATCCACTGACCTGGCAAAACACTCCCCGTGACCCTGGAAGGGAGATGAGAGGTCAGGCCCCTGGCACTGGAAAACCAGTGCTGGGGCTGGGGGTGAGTGGCTGGGACCCCCCCCCAAGAGGCAGTCAGCCTCTCTGCTGCCCTTTGGCACTGGGTGCCTGGATGATGCCCTGCGACATGGGTCCATGTGTCCCCTGGTGCAGAGGGAGGGCACATGGGAGCTGGGGGCAGGATGCATCAGAGAGGGGATGGGGAGCCCCAGTGAGGGCTACTCC
>NW_010310824.1:0-1686 GCF_000700745.2 Antrostomus carolinensis
TTTTATTTTATTTTATTTTATTTTAATTTTTCCTTCTCTTTGGCCTTCTGGGTCCTTCCAGCACCCCTTTTAACCATATCAGAGCACCCAGCATAGGCAAAAAGCCACGTTGCTGGTTGCCTACATGGCCCATGGTCACCTTGGGGTGGTACAAAGGGTGCACCCACCCCAGCCAGGGTGACACAGAATGGTGCACACACCCCAGTTGGGATGATACAGAAGGGTGCACCCACCCCAACCACACTGCACAGCTTTGGGGTGCCCCAAGGCCCCAGTTTTGCACAGGCAAGTGGGTGGCAGCAGGCAGGTGGCACTCCCTGGCTGTCCCCAAGTTGTCCCCAAGCTGTCCCCGCTCAGGTGTGGGACGGTCTCCACAGCCCAAGCGCAGCAGCGGTGCCAGGAAATGGAGAAATGAGAGGTGCTGGCTGCAGAAGTGGTGAAGGCAAATGGAATGATTCATCGGAGTAAATTAAAAGCAAAGCACGAGTCGGGCCAACAATAGGGATTAAATGTAGGACGTGGTTACGTTCTCCTCCAAAAAAATTTCCCCAAACGAAGCCGTGCCGTGCTCGGATCGAACGTGTTTTCATACCCAAGTTTTCAAAATTTTATTAACTGGCACTTTGATCCTTGCTGCAGAATCGGTAAGAGAAGGAAAAATAACATCAGGCGTTTCAAGTCAAGATAGAACAAGGGGTGATGGCTTGAAACTGGAAGAGGGGAGATGGAGATGGGATCTGGGGAAGAAATTCTTTGCTGTGAGGGTGGTCAGACAGTGTCCCAGGTTGCCCAGAGAAGCTGTGGCTGCTCCTCCCTGGAAGTGTTCTCAGCCAGGTTGGATGAGGCTTTGAGCAACCTGGTCTAGTGGAAGGTGTCCCTGCTGCTGGCAGGGGGGTTGGAACTGGATGAGCTTTAAGGTCCCTCCCAACCCAAACCAGTCTGGGATTCCATGATTTTAAGTCAAGAGATCATTCTGAATTTCAGATGTTGGTCCATGGAAAGCTAATACCCAGTGTGTGATTACTGAAGGATCTCAGCCTGCAGCACAATTAATGCACACGCTGCATCGCTAAAAAGGCCTTTAAATAGAAAAAAAATTGAAATTAGCCCAAGAGCTTGAAGGCCACTTCACAATGGCACTGCCACGTTACTCGGGGGTGGGAGCAGAACTGGGCGATGCAGAACTGCCAGGCACCGAGGTGATGAGACCACCATGGCCCAGAGAGCCAGCACCGGCCACGGGTGGGCTTGGTGTGGCCACCGTGACCCACGCAGCCACCAAAGGGGTTGGTTCCAGTCTGTTGAGGTGTCCCCAGTCTCCGGAGGGCTGAGGGTCCCTCAGTCCCACGCTGTGACCAGGTTGCCCACTGGCATTTAAGCCACGCTGTGTACACATCCGTGGGGGCAAGCGGAGGGACCCCCGTGGCCCATCTGTGCAGGGTGGCCCACGCAGGGAGATGTGACATCATCGTTGGCATGACGTCACACGCCTGGCCTCACGCCGTCATGTCGCGAGCAGATAAATCTCCCTGCGTGAGAAACAGCGGGGAAGTGGGGGGAGAGGGACCCCACCCCACGGCGGGTGCCGCTAACGGCCGAGACCCCCGTCCCACCGGAGGGGATGCGGCTGCCGGGCTCGGTCAGCGCATCCACCAGGATGGCGGGACACGAGTGGGTGTCTCCGGA
>NW_010310825.1:0-255 GCF_000700745.2 Antrostomus carolinensis
GTGCGGCCCCGGGCAGGGAGCGCGGGTTTCTCTGGGCCCGGCACATGGCGGTGGGATGTAGGCTGGACTGCGGACCTAATTCCTTCGTTTCAGTGGGAGTTTAGGCTGCCTGAGAATCTGACCCACTAATTGCAGGGTCAAATGACCGCAGAAATACCTTCCCACGCGCGCTCAGTGGACGGCTGTGCAGCCGCTCATGGGGGGGATTTGCACGGAGCCCTGACCCAGAGCAGAGAACGGTTCTGTGGCCTCAGA
>NW_010310825.1:323-857 GCF_000700745.2 Antrostomus carolinensis
AACAGATAAAGTAAACATTCCTCCCTTGCAATTTTTACTTATTCCAGTTGTGCTGCAAGAGTGGTCTGATGAAAAAAGAACGCTTTCTTAGGGCTGGGATAAAGCAGTCATTCTGTAACCATTATTGGACGGCAGGAGCCATCTCTGATCCCTTTCAGAGCACAACAGAAAGGCTGTTATCTGGAAGAACAAAGGGAACCAGTAAGTTACTTATAACTGGGGCTCCCACCACTCACAGCAGGTCCTGAGCCAGCTTATGGTCCCTGCCCCCTGTGGCAGTGGCCAGCCCAGCTGTTGTTATCACCATGAGACCACGACTGGATTATTTAATAATTTCGCTTTTGCCGTCCTTCACGGGGCTGTTAAAACCAGCAGACGGCGTCAGGCGAGCAGAACAAGACTGGGAATGCGAAACGTGGCACAGCCAAAACTGAATGAGCAAAGCGGCGAGGCACTGGCGTGCCCTTGCGGGCTGGGAGCAGCCCGAGAGCAGAGCTGGTGGGTGGCGAGGAGGGGTGCAGTGCCCGGGGCTGG
>NW_010310826.1:0-848 GCF_000700745.2 Antrostomus carolinensis
TTCCAGGCCACGGAGCTGGCCAAGGAGGAGGTGCGGCGGGCGCTGGGGGTGCTGGATTCCCACCTCCGCTCTCGCACCTTCCTGGTGGGCGAACGCGTCTCCCTGGCCGACGTCAGCGTCGTCTGCGCCCTGCTCTGGCTCTACAGACAGGTGGGGACAGCTTCCGCTTCCTCTTCCTCTTCCTCTTCCTCCTCCTCTTCCTCCTCCTCCTCCTCTTCCTCCTTCTCCTCTTCCTCCTCCTCCTCCTCTTCCTCCTCCTCTTCCTCCTCCTCTTCCTCCTCCTCTTCCTCCTCCTCTTCCTCCTCCTCTTCCTCCTCCTCTTCCTCCTCCTCTTCCTCCTCCTCTTCCTCCTCCTCTTCCTCCTCCTCTTCCTCCTCCTCTTCCTCCTCCTCTTCCTCCTCCTCTTCCTCCTCCTCTTCCTCCTCCTCTTCCTCCTCCTCTTCCTCCTCCTCTTCCTCCTCCTCTTCCTCCTCCTCTTCCTCCTCCTCTTCCTCCTCCTCTTCCTCCTCCTCTTCCTCCTCCTCTTCCTCCTCCTCTTCCTCCTCCTCTTCCTCCTCCTCTTCCTCCTCCTCTTCCTCCTCCTCTTCCTCCTCCTCTTCCTCCTCCTCTTCCTCCTCCTCTTCCTCCTCCTCTTCCTCCTCCTCTTCCTCCTCCTCTTCCTCCTCCTCTTCCTCCTCCTCTTCCTCCTCTGCCTGAGAGGAGGGGTCTCTGAGTGAGGGAGAATCTCTTCTTCCTCCTCTTCCTCTTTCTCCTTCTCCTCTTCTTCTTCCTCTTCTTTTTCCTCTATCTCTTCTTCCTCCTCTTCCTCTTTCTCCTTCTCCTCTTCTTCTTCCTCTTCTTTTTCCTCT
>NW_010310827.1:0-19447 GCF_000700745.2 Antrostomus carolinensis
TGGCCTCGGGCTGGGCCGGTCCCGAGGGTGCTGGAGCGCCCGGTGAGAGAAGCACCCGCCGAGCGGACAGCGTTGCCTGACACAAGAACGTGTTCGCCGGGTCACTGGGCCATCGAGCCTGTTTCGTGGCGCGGTGGATGCCGTGTGTGGGCTCCAGGCTCACTCAGCACATCGGGGTCCCATTTTGGGGGTCCATGTCTCAGGAGAGCCCGCGGTTGTGCTGCCAGGAGGGACCGTGCTTCTCCCAGGGCCTCACCCCGCTGAGGGAGCCGAAGCGCTTTTACAAAAACAAAGTGATAAAATCACAGATTTAGCAGACCCAGTGTCTAGGTGGGGCAGAAACATCCAAAAAGCTTGTAAAAAACAAAACAAGCGGAGGAAAATTCAAAAGCAGTATATAAGAATAAGGAAAAGAAACTCCCTCCCTGCTGCTTTTCCTTGGATTTAATTAGGAATTACTTTCCATCATGGAAAGAATACAGAACTTTCTCACTGGCTCCCTGCCCCGCTTGCTGTCTGAGTGCAACCACAGTGGAAAAACATTAAATAATAATAACTCGACCCATCTGCCAGCGCAGGGACCGGCCGCGCTGCTCGGGCAGCTGAGGCACCGGGCCAAATACCTCCCAGCATCCCAACTGCCACACGCTCTGCTTCGGTTCCTCCCCGGCCGCCTGCCGTAGCGCCTGCCCTGCACATCAGTTTTCTTCTGCACATAACAATGAGGGGCCTGAGGTGCAGGACGTACATCAAGGGAAAATTCTAGCTGAGGTAATTAGCGGAGGTGTCCTCCTAGGAAACTGCCATTTCTGTGTCTCCCACACACCTTCTATGGGAGGGAGAAGGGGAGGTGCGAAGCCGATTCATTTTCCCAATAGCATGAAACTGGGAACATCTGTTTGGTGACTAAGATAAGCAGGAGAGCCACGTTCCATTGATTTTCCTCCGCCCTTCCCTGGGACTGGAGCCACAGTCCAGAGACAGGAATTTCAGCCCAAGCAATGAAATTATGAAGGTACTTTGGTTTTCCAGCTTTGCCTTGAAGAATTACGTGGATTCTGCTGAACACAAGTGCAGTAAAGGGGGGTGCTCCTGGCATCCTGCAGGAACCTCTCAGGGTGGGAAAGGAGGTCTGGAGGTCTGGAGGTCCTTCCGAGCCTCCAGAAAAACCCAGGCAGCTCCACTGAGCGACCTCACAACCTAAAAACCTGAGTGCAAGGGTGCGATGCAGCAGCATCAGTGCCAAGACCGACCCTTTTAATTTCAGGATCACAAAAAGGCAAGACAGGCCTATTCAGTTTTCTGCCTGAAATATTTTGACCCCTTTGCTGCTTAAATGAATGTTTATCTTCATAAAAAATAAACTGTCCTCAGGTCAGGCATGAATTGAAGCTTTGACATTCAAAGAGGTAAGATCCTGAAAGAGCCCTTGTAGCTCAGCCCAAAGGGAACCCGCCCACAATACTCCAGCAGCGCTCCGGGTTGTATTTCTTTCCTGTGCTAATTTTACTAAAGACACAACTCATATTCCTGTTGATTGAACAGTTTTGTCTTGACAGCGTTGAAGATTTGTGATGAAACTTATCATCAGCCCAGAGAGCGGGCCATTAGTACCAGTCACAGTGGCTGGCTAGTGCTGATATATTTTATAGCACGCTTCGAAGACAAACATACACATTTATATGTCACTTGTTGCAATATAAATGCTAACTTGTACTTCTTTCAAAACTTTTAATGAATTGTATACATTTCACGAGATTTATAGCGTGAATCGAGTGGCTCAAATATTACTTTAAACATATTTGTCACTTTGGCAACAGAACAAAAAAAATCTGGAAGATATTGCGTTTAGAAATAAATCATAAATATATGCATCTTAAAAGAGTTTATTTCGGTCATTAATAGTTGATGGGCCCCCCCAGTGCAGGATTTAAAGTTAAATTATGCAAAATAAAAAACAAACCTTATAATACTTAATCAAACATGCATAAAACTGTCAGGGCCAAATAAATTCTCTCAATTAACTCGCTTCAGATTGTGATTGCATTTACTAATTTAATCAACACTAGAATAATTTGGAGACTGGGTAATGATAAATTACTATGGTGCTGCACATGAAGGGCCGCTGAGGTAGTGTGCTGAAACAAGAATGTGAGAAACACTTTCTAGGCTGCGGGCAAAAAAGTAACAGCTGAGTCGTCACAATCATTTTTTAATGGAAACATTTTCTTATTCCCATTTTGGGGAGGAATTTTTTCCAGTAAAGACTTTAAACACCCATCATGGATAGACTTTGTCTGGATGAATGACTTCAATGCTGGCCCAGGGAGTCAATCTCATTTCAGTCTGAGATGAGTGAAGTCCCACCTAGGCAGGCATTCCCTCGACGTTTTTTACTCATTTTGTGGATGTGACCTTTTGCTCTGAACACAAGGCTCAGAACAGCAACTTCCAGCCCTGCCTTCTGGCACCGATTTGTACTTTAGCCTCGGTCAAGTCATTTAGGCTGGAGCTGGAGTAACAACCCTGTAGTACTGAGATGTCCTTTAGCTCAGTCCTTTTGCACTTACAATAAACTGGGTCTGACCCCTGTCTCGAAAAACCTTTCAGTACTATTACTTGTGGAGAGCTAAACATCTCATTTTTGCAAGCGTAAGCAAGGTTTTATGGAGAGGTTCTCATTTCCAGGTTCATGTGAAGGAGGCTGTAAGGTATTCAACCCTTTTAAATACCCAGACCTCTGAAATTCACACCCTTATTTGGTCTTTAACCTTTCTACACCTGTTTTACAAAAAATAACAATGTCCATATAGCTGCTGTAGGAGTGAACTCATCATTGCAAAACTCTCTCCCTCTCTCTCTCAATTCTCTTTTTTTCTCTCTCTCTGCAAAATATACTTTCCAGAGGCTAACTGACCACTTTTGTCACCTTTTATTTGAAACGAGGATTGTGCTCTATAAATGTGTAGCACCGAATGCTATTTGGTCAACAGCAGAAATCACTAAATAAAAATCTGTATGCTGAAAAGTCTATCCAGAAAGATAGCTAACAAGTTCCCTTTGGTGACCCAGAACCCACTACTTCCCCAGTGATTCTATAGCCATATAGACAGCCATAATTCTTAAGGTCTTAAAAATAATAAATGTGTTAACATGATATTTTTCAAACTAGCATTCACTGCTGCCTTCCAGTCGTATCCAAAAACAGTGCTCAAAGCCAACGGCATCTCGTGTAAAGTCCCTTGGGTTTTGCTGAGCCAGCCTGTAAAGCTGAAATATAACAAATTAAGGAATTAATTCTTTCCTTTTCCTTAAAGGAGATTTAGGGTCAAGTCTGGGCCTTAAATTTTAAATGTAATCGATCCTCCCTGCAAATGGAAAGTGCAAAAGCTTGTGAAATAATTTTTCCTTATTACTTCTTTCCAGATCTCATCTCTTAGCTGATACGTCAGGTTTAATCACTTTGAAGAGATTTGCATGTGGTAAATAATAATGCAGTATATTAGACTAATCAAATAAAAATATGTGTAGCAGAAAGTGGAACTAATTCCCACTTCTGCAGCACTGCAATACCCGCGTGCAGCCCCCGAGCAGCGCTCGGAGCCCTTGGGAAGTCAGCGGGGCTGCAACGCGGCAGCCTGGGCTTGTGGTGTTATTTAGGGTTTTGGCAGCATTGGAAGCCGAGGGAGCGAGCGATGTACATGCACCAGCACCCCCCTGACTAAAATACACCCCGCAAAGCTGGAAAGCAGCAGTGCCAGGTACAAATGGAAATCCCAGCGCAGATGGTGATGTTGCAGAGCACAGTGAGGGCAGGCTGCCATGTCCCTGCAGGAATCCTACCTCCCCTAATACTTCTATAGATATATATTTTACAGGTGACCTGTGAAATATAAAACTAGACCAGTCTGCAGTTTCTAAAGAAATAAATGATTGGTGTGAGGCACGGTGAGACAGCAATGTTTGATGTATTCAATATACGTGACACATCAGCATGCTTTCTGGCATAATAATCTGCCCGGTGCTGCCGCCAGCCCTCGCTGCACTAAAAAGCAGACGAGCCCGGGGGGTGCTCAGTGGGGCTGGGGGCTGGCTACCTCCCCTCTGCCCCTGCAAACTGCTCCTTCCCCACCCCATGGAACAGGACAGAAAGAGAAGACCAGTACCAATGCTGGTGGGATCCCACTGAACCCACAAAAGGTAGATATACATAAAAAATATGTGTCATCCTATAGTGGGGACACTTAGCTGCCCCAAAATCATAGCAAAAGGCAGAGCCTCGCTAGCCCAGCTATTCCCCCCACCTCTGGAGAACAGAAAGGTAGTTATTTTAGAGATGCTGGAGTCATGGAAAGATTCCTGTCGACCTCCAGGGGCTGAAGCAGGAGCCAGCTGCACACATATGGTGGGTGAGAAACTGTCTCTAAAACAAATGAAAATAGAATCAGCCGCTTTGCCAGGGACAGGACTCCTGCCAAAGCTTGTTGCTGCATCATGTTGGCTAGCCCCAATCTGGCTGATGTCAGAAACTGCCTATTATGCAGAAAACTCTCACAGAGAAGTGTCATTATTGCCTTCTGTTCATTTGTAGGCTAGATCTAATGCAAGCACGAGGTGTTAGAACAGACCCGATCCATATCTGCCTTGTGAAGCTGAGGTTTGGCGGCAGGCTCGGGAAGCCTCCCAGCTTCTCTGACTCTGCCAAGCACTTCACAGAGGCTGATGTTTCAGGGCAAAGTAACAGCTTTTCTCTGGGAATCTCAGGTCCCTCTTTTCCCATTCATTAATAACGTGTCTCAGATCATCTCATGGTAATAGCAGACAGGTCCTCTTAAACTCATTGTGTAGATCCATCAGGAGATCTATCTGCTCTAGGGTCATTTTAGCAACAGCAACCTGCCCCCTGGGTCGGCAGCAGAGCTGGGACACGTCTCATCTCTAGCATTTCCAGTGCCTCCCTCTCTATTTTCAGAGGTATTTTAATACCCCGGGAGGGTGCTCAGCATCACACCAGCACTTAGAGCAGAAAGGCCTCGGGGCAGGCAGTTTGCGATAGGAGCACATCATGGCTCTGCAGGTAAACAGCAGCACCACCAGCAGCTAAACACCAATAACCACCCTGGGAGCCCAGCACTGGGCAAAATGGGAGGACTCAGCCTGAGCTCCTCAGTGGGGAAACACAGACCCAACCTCACTCCATCATTCCCCAACAATTTCCTGCATTAAAACAGATGGTGAGGAAAAAACACAAACGCCACCAAGATAACCAGGCAGACACGAGCTTTTACCCCAGACAGTTCTCCTTCCACCCCTCTTCCCACGATTAAGCCCCAGTTATCCCACACCTGCGAGGGAGGGGCAGGCACGTGGGGAAGACGGAGAGTGACAGGAGAGAGCGGAGACAAAGCTTCGCTCGGCAAAGGTGTATTTCCCTGAGCTCCCCCCGGTGTGAATCAATGAAGCCATCTACTCTGAGCATTGGCTAAATGTCAAATTTAGAGACAGCATTCATTTTTCTGAGATCAATGGGAAGCAGGGTTGGCCTGTATTCCTTCAGCATCACTACAGAGCATCACTCAGTGCCCAAGACCCCTGCTCACTGGGATTAGCTCTGATGGCATCATTGTCAGCACTAGGGAGTTCACTGGGCCAGGAATCCTCCAGTGCTTTTTGTCAGGGTGCACAAAATACATCTGTAATATTTTAAGGTAAATTCCTGTAAGATTTTTTTTATTCTTTTTTTTTTTTTTTTTTTTTTAAACCAGCTGGGAAGAGCCAGTGAGGAACTCCTGAACTGAAACCTCAAGTGCAGCACCTCCCATCTCAGGAAGCAGATCGTGGGGATCAGCCCTGAGTCCTGTGACGTGTCACACAGAATCACACAGAATCCCAGAACTGCCTGGATTGGAAAAGCCCTCTAAGATCATCGAGTCCAATCATGAACCCAACACCGACAAGTCCCCGACTAACCCATGTCCCTCAGCACTGTGTCTACATGACTCTTCAATCCCTCCAGGGATGGGGACTCCACCACTGCCCTGGGCAACCCCTTCCAATGCCTGAGAACCCTTTCAGCAAAGAAATTCTTCCTCACATCCCATCTCAACTGCCCTGGGCACAACTTGAGGCCATTTCCTCTTGTCCTGTCACTTGTTCCTTGGTTGAACAGACCCACCCTCACCTCTCTCCACCCTCCTTTCAGGGAGTTGGACAGAGCCAGAAGGTCTCCCCTCAGCCTCCTTTTCTCCAGGTGTCCCCCGGGGTCCCCGTGGCGGGGCTCAGCGTGGGGCTGTGCCTGCGGACACGTCCCGCGTGAGGGTGCTCCTGCCCCAGGGATGCTGCTGCTGCTGCGCCGGCATCCGAGAGGGAGAAGCAGGGAGAGGGGAAAAGCAACTGCAAAAAAATGCAAAGAATTGAACTCGGCGCGTTAGGCAGCACCGAGCCTCTTCTCCAAGGCTTTGCAAAGCCCCTCTGTAGAGAAGAGGAGTTGACCAGGCACGGTCCCCTCTCCTCCGTCCCACCGGTGGGAAGGGGGTGTCTGTGGGAAGGACCCTCAGTGGGAAACCCCTGCATCGCTGTGCCCCTGCAGACCCCTGAGCCATCTCCGCCTGTGATTCCTGGGGGATAAAACAAACTCTCTCATTTGTGCATGATAAATTGTCCCCTTTGTCCCTTTTGCTAAGCTGAATTTTGCCCCTGTGTTCACAAAGGAATCGGCACCAGCTGCCAGAGGTGTCTGAGGAAGAGTTTGGCCTCAATCTTGAAAAATGCTTTGCTGACAGTTTGAAACTTCTGGTGGTTAAACCTTTCAGGAGTGCTTTTGATGCTGTTTATGCTTAGACTGTGTTGTGCAAAGGAGAAAAGAACTTTCCAGTATCATAACAGCAGCAACATCCATATCAATAAAAATGATCAAGAAAAAAAGGAACAAAGGATTTCTAAGACAAAATTATCTTCAAATTATCCCCAATTAATAGCAGCGTCTTTTCAAAGCCCCCGTGCCCCAGGGCGCGCGGCAGCGTGAATCATGCTCCTTTCTCCCTAACTTTCCCAAATTTGTTGCCAACAGATCAGCCTGTAACTTCAAGGTGCAGCATTTCGCAGGCAAGAACATGGAGGAGACAAAAACCCAAAGCTCTCATCAATCACAGCCTGGCTCCTGGTACAATTAGCAAGTTCTATTATCTTAAGAATGACACTTGTAGCACAGAGCAAAGCAAGGCGCACCTCATATTCTAATACTGCATGTAAAAAAGGGAAGGCTTGAATTGCATTAGCATTGCATTAGATTCCCAAGACTTTTTATATCAGCACTTGTGAGTTATTTATGAATTCATTTATTTACAAGGACAGCCCTTTCTGCATTCAGTTGCCATGGTTGCTTTAACTCCTGTATCCTATTAATTCTGGATGTTATAAAATAAATACAGATCATACAATCATTGTGTGGTGGGTTTTTAAAAAAAATTATTATTCTTATTTTACAGTTTGATTCCCTGTGTCCTGGCCAGAAAGGCTTTAGCTCCAGGCATCTTTCTGGAGCACCCACTGCCAGATGGCTGGGGAGGTGACGTTGGGGCAATTCACAGAGCTCTTCTCCCTCCCAGTCCTTTCTGTCACAGAAATACAGCCTGGGCTGGGGTGAAATGTGGCAGCTGGTTCCTAGCACTGAGCCACCCGCTTTAGTTTAAGGCAGCAAGTGAAGAGCAGAGCTGGGAGTCAGCCAGGCCAAGCGTCAGCGTGCCAGCCCATCTGGGTAGCACACCGAGGCATCAGGCACCCTCGCCTTCGGGAACTGCTGCAAAATCTTTCATTATGTGGATTAGGGCTTCCTACCTTCACCCTGCAAATAGTCTGTTTGCAAAAAAACATGGTTATCCCAGAGTACCAAAGTGGGCACAGCCCTAGAGAGAACCGGGAAGGTTTCTCATGTCACCTCGGAGAGATCAGAGCGTGTTTGAGCGCCCGCATCTCACACGCAGCTATTGCCCCGGCTCCTTTTTGAAGGAGGAGATCAGTCTGGCTGCCCTGTTAGCTGAGAGGCTTAATTTTACAAGGGTGGAAGCTTTGAGGCTGTTACAACCAGGAATGGCCATCAGACCCCCACTGATCGGGAATGCCCTGGGAAGATCAAGGGTTCACCTGGACAAGAAGGAGCTTGTGTTTGCCACTTGGAGAGGGCAAAGGTGCAAAGGGAGGAGGAAGATCCTGGAGCCAGGATCCCAAAGCCAACATGCTGGAAGCGTTTTGTAATAGAATTCCACAAGAAAATTAAATCAATTACTGAGTCTAATAAAGCTCTCAAGGTTTTTAATTAAACTAAGTTTTAATTAAAGCAGCATGAGCCTGTGCTCTTTTGATATTCTGCCTCAGACCTCAGAGGATTGCAACTCCTTTTTGTAATTTACATGGGCTGCATCAATCACTGGAGTAATGAAAATGTGAGAACTTTGTCAATTTTACAGGGTGAAATACTGTATGTCAGCCTGGAAACTCCGGCAGCCCCGGGCTGGGAGAGGTGTATAGATTGGGGTGACCTTTCCTGCCCTCGGCAGAGAGGAACGAGCATCAACCTGGGCTGGTACTGTCCTGGGAAAAGTCCTCTCCCAAGCAAAATTCTTGCCATCTAATCCAGGACTCTTCTGTTAGCAGGAAGTTATTAGAGCTCAATAATTCCCCCACGTCATGTCAGAGCTGGGAATTCTGCTTCCTACAAGAAAAAAGGCCCCGGTGTTCCCCCAGCAGTGCCTGTCCCAGGCTGCTGCTCTGCCATGGGGCAGTGTGGGTCCAGGAGCCAGGCAGGGAAACTGCAGGCAAACCAGACCCACCTCCTCCAACCTGGACATCTGGTAAGTGGCCCCAGAATGTTCTGCCTCTATTTTAGTCTTGTTTTGTACACAATATGCCCAAAACATGCTTTATTTCTTAAGGAGATAAGGATCTTCATGTAACCCATTTTTCCTTAACGCTAAGTCCCTTGTCAGGATTAAAGAATCCTAAAACATCTGTACGGGCTTCGATGGCAGATGTGTAGAGAAAGCAGCCTGAAATAACACGGAATATTAACCTACTAAATGAGGTATTTAAAAAATAAAATTAAAAGACCCTTTTGCATCCCTAGTTATAGCCAACTCCTGACCCCAGTGACCACGATGCAGGTGGATAAGGACAGTGTGCCATCCACAGGGATTTCCATCTGAATGGTCCAAGATTTTTTATCTGGTGCCAGAACTCGGGAGTCTGGGCTGTGCTGGAGGAGAAAAGCTGCCCCGGTGAGTTGTATCAGGTCCTGCTGAGCTGCATCCATCCATCAGGAGAGTTGGAGCAGCCAGCTCAAGGCACACGGCGTAACGCCTCCGGACAGCAGCAACTTCATTTAAATTTATTCAATACTACTTAAAAATCAGTCCTTTGTATGAAGCAGATTGATGGACGGACACTTCAGATGGGTGGGAAGTTTGTGCGAACAGGAGAAAGAAAGTTTTCTCTTGGCTGTATTATTGTGGAAACACAGCGCTGCAGCCCCCAGGTCACCCTTGCCAGAGGAGCTGTGCTGGGTGGTGGGAACCATCATCCTGGTGCTGCTCCTGGACACCACCCTGCACACCGGAGGGGCTGTCAGGGAGCCCCTCTCCAGCCCCACCCAGCACTGCTGGTCCTTGAGGTATATCAGCAGCATCCAAGAAAGGCTGGGAGCTGTGGTCTGCTCCCCAGGGAAGACATATCAGGAATTGCCCCCAGCTAGCCCTGCTCCTGACACCCTGCTGCTAATCAGACAGCTCCTTGGGTGCTCATTAGCTTTAACAGCTCGACATGGATGGATGGACGCTTGGGTTCTGGATGGATGGCCGAGAGCACTCAGTGACTGCTTTCCCAATGTCTTTGCCAATACCCGTGATCAAACCTGATGCAGTTGAAGGTCTCTAGAGCAGGTCAGAAATAACCTGCAGTGCCTTGGCCTGTTAGAGCCCATCGTTAGCAGCCTCTCCTGTCCTCATCTCCCGGCCCATTTCCAACAATCCATACAGGTCCCATCAGTCCTGGCCACAGCCAGCTCCTTCCCAGCCAGCCAGCAAAGGCCATTAGTGTGATTACTGGAGGTCGTGAAGTTCAAACCAAAATGTCAATTTTCATTTGGAAGAATGGTCCCATTTTAGGAGCAAAGGGATTTTTTTTTTCCTCTCTCAAAGAGACCCCGACTGTGAAATCATTGCTCCCCAAAGACTTGCAAATTTCTGGCCAGCGAAAGGTGCCAATAGCTGCTGGAGCCAATAAAAAGATTAACAAGGGTCACCAAACTTTCCCTGCACTCAAAGACTCAGGGACCTATTTGGAAGATATTAACCATTGCCTTTACCTTCTGCACGTTCATCACCAGGTTTGGGGTCTTTATGGATTTATTGGCAAGACATTGCCATTAATCTTACCCGTAGAATGCCAGCCTAGGAGTGACTTAGGTTACATCACCCTTCAGACAGGAGCACTTAGCCAGAGAAGTTTTAAAAGGAAGATTGAAATAAGACAAAGTAGCTGGTGGGTGAAGCAGGGTGCTGCTCTGCAAGTTCCCAGGGCAGGGAGAGCATCCTCCAAGCAGCCTCTCTTGAGTCCGTGCAGGCAAAGACCTGACCCTGGGGAGGCAGCTGGGTTCTGCTCATTGATTCAGCAGGGCCAGGATGTCACCCCTGTGTGCCAGGGCTAATGATCCACATCTGGGAGCGATTCAGGAGGGCAGAGGGCCAGGGAGAAGATGGGTGCCAACCCCACTCAGAGTGCCCCAGACAGGGGTGGTACGGTGTGGTCATTGGAAATTTTAGATGTTTCCTTTCTGGAGAAACTCAAAATAGCTCCAAAAGGCCTTGCTGTCATCAGGATGCTGCTGGGAATGCTGGCCAGGCTGCTGGCACTGCAGGGTGGCACCGGGCAAGGCTGGGTGCACTCCTGCCCACCTAGGAGGTGTCACACTTTTAAGGTGGGTTTTTTTCTTCTCTGTCATTGTGTTAAATAATTAAGTCTGTTCCATCTTTACCTACTGACAACGTGGCACTTAATTAAGTGGTTTAATTAGAAGCTGGCAGCTTTAATTAAGTTTAGGACTGTAGAGGTGACTGGAAGCCTCCAGCTGAGTTGCAGAGCCTTTCCCTGGGGGAGCGATGGGGGCTGCTGGCACGGGAGAAACCTTCCCTCCCTCGTCCATCGTCCTTAGCCACACTGGGGAGGGAACCACCATCCTGCTGTATCCCCAATCATCTCCCCAACAATGAGGGGGAAGGTGGTTTGGGTCCCTTTTGCTCAGATATTTTGCAGAGCTGAGGTCTTCACTGGGACCATGGAGTAGGAGGAAGATGTGAGAGGTCTGGCCAGGCAGATGGGTGGGCTTAGCAGGAGGTGGGTGTCAGGAGCCACAGGCTCTGCCCAGCAGCACCCATGTGTCCTCACTGCAGCTAAAGCTGCTGAACACCTGGGATGGATGGCTGTGAGCGGGACAGGTATTGGGGGTAAAGGCTGGGGTGGGCTTAGGAACAGTATCTGCAATTCCAGACCATGCACGGGGCTGTCTAAAAGATGTATTGCTTTTTAATAATGTAAATATGTAAATATTACTGAGGTGCCATTAATCCTCGTTGCCTCAACATGATACCACTCTTAAGAACAAATGTAATAAGATATTATTAATATGCAAAGTAATAGTACATTAACCTGACTAACACCAATAAATCGCAGAGCTTAGCACAAAGTGAGAAGTTGCTCATGGAGCAGCTTGCACCCCACTCACCCTGGGGCCACCTCCAGCAGCACCCCGGGCTCTGCAGCGCAGAGGAACCCTGGTTTGCCCCGGAGGATCTCCTTGCCCTGGAGAAACCAAGTAGCTGGGAAGGAGCAAGGAGGCCCCAGGAGAGGAGGTGGGTAGGAACAGGTTAACCCTGCCAATCCTGCTCCTATCATCCTTATTTTGGAGCAAGAGCCCTAACTGCTGAGGCTCCTTTTTCAAAGCCTCTCGTGTTTTCCTGAGGGATTTCTTGACCCTTCTCATAAGAGGTTTATTTTAAATCCTGTTGCAAGTGTGTATTAGGAGGGAGAGTCTTGTTGGTCCCAGAAGCATGGAATTTAACCCAAGCTTTGTGCCAGCTTTCCTGGCTGGACTTGCTAAGAGGTGGCCAAGCCTTCATCTCATCAGTTGTTGGATTTGTTTCCCAAGAAGCTGCGTCTTTATCCACAGACCCAAATTCCAGCTCTGTTAAAAGCTTCAAGCCCCCAGCTCTCACTGACTGCCTTTGGTGGTGTATTTCCTCTTGAAATACAAACACATACAGGGATTAAAAACTGGAACAAGTGTCCTGATTTACATTTGCCAGGCTGTGAGGGCAGCCTCTGGCTTCAAGCTTCATATGAATGGGGGGAGAACACACAGCAGAGCAAAAGGAGCAGAGGAAGCCATAAACTCTGAATTTAGGGCTTGAAAGGGAAATTATTCTGTGCAAATGGCTGCTTCAGTTCAAATCAGCCCTGCCTTGTAAATCCTGCTCATCCTTCTCACAAGGGAAACCCGGTGAAATAACCAATATTTCAGCAGCACACAGACTCCTGGAGACCTTCACCTCTCAGTGTCCTCTGAGCCCCGCACCCAGGCACGGGACTGGAGAGCAATTCAGGCACGAACACGGCCAGGGTTTATGCAAAAATTAACCTGTTGCCCTTACTTGGGTCAAAGTAATTCAGTTTAATTTGGTGATCTGGGCCCTTTATCATTAATGAGTCCTTGGGGGGTGAGGGTCAGAGCATCTCTTTTTTGGCTGAAGAAAGCAGCAGAGATTATTGTTAATATTCAGGCTGTTCAATAGAGACGAAAGACCTTTTGCTATTGACAGCACTGTTGTTTTTCACCTCATTGGTGAATGGAAATTGCCAAATTAATCTCTCATTAGATCCGAAATTAATCCTCACTTTCATGATTAATGAACCTCAGAACCACAGATTTACCTGGGTAGAGTATATTGAGAAATTGTATACAGTAGATGGCTGCAAAGAATCAGGATTGTATCCAAGAAAACAAGTAAAAATTAATTATTCTTGGTTCCTCTCTGCAGAAGAATTAAGTGACACACAGTAAAATTATCAGGCAGCAGGCTGAATTTTTTTCCCCAGAGCATTAATGAACTGTGGAACGCACTGCTGGAGAATGTCATGTGAGTTATCAGGAGCTAGAAAAAGACCACACAAATTTGTGCATTGTATGTCTATCTACATATTTCAACCCAGGAGATCTCTGGTCAGTGGGTTGCTGGAGGGCCAGCAACGAACAGTAGGAGAATTGTCCTTTTTTAAACTCTTGGCTCTTAAAAACATGGTTCTTGGGCCAGAGGGAGCAGTGTGGATGCTCACAGGGCAAGTTGCAATATCTTGCAAGGATATCAATTAAACCACTCCAAACTCATGTGGACAAGACTTTAGGCCAAGCAAAAGAGTTGCAGTTGATTTGCCCGAGCTGTTTCTGTCTATCTCTCCCCAGTGCTCTCGTGCATGCTCTGCCAGAGCCCCCAGTGCGCCTCTTTTTCGATAGTCAGAGCAGCCGGTTGAAGCTCCCTGCGTACAAACTGCCTTTCCCTTTCCAGAACGTGAACCTTTCCTTTCCTTCCAGGGTTTCTTTTATGCATCATCATTTTAGTAGACCCTATTGTACTGGAAATCTGTTTGCCACATGTTAGCTGCAGCTCATCTGTTAATATCCTTGGTTAAATATTCATGGACAGGTAGCTATTAAACCAGGGGCGAGAACTCAGGTTACACAGCGGAGATGAGAAGAAACAACTCAATATCAAGTTAAAAACCCCCGTGGAAATGACTTACCCCACACGTAAGGTCTGGGCATGGAGAGGTAGGAAAAAATACCAATCACATTGTGCTGAAGTGCATTAATTACCTCAGTTTCATCAATAAAGTGCCATATTGGGCAGCCTGGAGCCCTAAAACACACCTCAGGCAGCAGGTGAAGTCCTGCATGAACTTGTGGCTGCTAAAGAAGCACAAAGAAATTTCCAAATGGGTTGAGCTTTAACAAGGGACTTGCACAGGATGTGTCCCTGCCCACAGGCACAGGAGGTGGTTTAGATAGGAACAGCATCAAACCTGCTCTTCAGCTGCAAATGAGCAACGCAAAAGTGCTGCTGCAGTGAGGAGGTGATGCTTGGGCAGGGCAGGGTGGCTGGGGACAGGGACAGTGGCCTGTGCCTTTGCAGGAGGGGGCTGGGGACAGACCACCCAGCAGGCTCCTCTCCACCACCTCCTCCCTGGCTGTTAACTCCCACAACCTGGGGGCAGGAACAAGAAGGGCAAAAGGACAAGAGAGCAGAAGTCAGTCTGGAGTGTCGGGTAACTGGTTACCTGAGCTCTGCCTGAAGGTAACTTCCTCATGAATAGCCCACAAGTGCTCATCCAAACGCTCATCCCAACACCGACACGCGAAGCTGGTGAATTATGCAGGGCTGTGCCGAGCAGATGGCATCGCTGCGGTAACGTGAGCAGCCACGCTACACAAAATGCAAAGCCCAGCAATTAACCTTTTCGAAGGTTTCCTCTTGTCTGGGGGATTAAACCTCCTCCACCCCCCCCGGCGCTCCACTTCTACCCAAGAGAAAAGACTAATCCCCCAAATAAATAAGGGAAATAGACTTGGCTACCTCCAGCAGCCCCAGGAGGCTGTCGCATGGGCTCTCAGCCCTCCACCCCAAGACCAGCAGGTCTGAAGCGAGCACAGGAGTAAGAAGAGCTCCGTGCTGCCTGGCCAGTGAGCATGGCATGTGCCACATGCCCTTCCTGGCTGTAAATTGTACCAGCCCCGACACTGCTCCCTGTTCCCACCCTTCTCTGCATCTCAGGCACACGCAGCTCCTACCAAACCAGCGTGTCCTGGTACCGCTGGTGCACAGCTCGAGTCTGTGCAATTCCGTGTGTGCACAGCTACCCGAGCAAACCATCTCCCTGGGTAAAGCAAGACTCATCTGCAGGGCAGCTGCTGGCTGCAGTGCCATGGTCTGGGGTGCAGTGGGGTCCATGGTGCTGCTCTCTCACACCAAGAGTCGTTTTCTGTCTCCCTCATACCTGCTGGCCAGGGACAGCAGGGTCACTCCAGAGTGACTGAGAGCAGGATCAGTGCAGAGCCACTGCAGCTGCTTGTACAAGCAGTGCGACATCACGGCTCAGGGGCTTGTCCATGCCCTGAACCCACGCCAACCTGTTATTTTTCTTTGAGATGAATCTTTGGCTCTAGAGGATGCCTGGAATCTGTTTGAGATTCAGTTTTTATTTACATCCCCAAGCTTCAGCATTTTATTCTTTCTAGAGCCCGTCCTCCTGGAGCCTGGGCTAGGGCTGATTTATGAGGGGAAAATAAAAGGAGAATAAATCTTTTTTTAAATGAAGAGAACAAATTGATCTTTTCCTCTTCCAGTGAAAAAGATCCCACTGTTCTCAATAAAAAAGGTCTATGGCCATGAGTACTGGGTTAGAAGGAGGATGGACAAAAGAGAAGGGGCCAGGGAAAGAAGCTAGGTGACCACACAGTGCAGTGGGGAAAGAAAACATGAACACAGCAATGATTTACTATTTAGAGGAAAAACATATTTATCATATGCCAGGCATTCACCTTGGTGTATGACAAAAGCTGTTATTTTAACTATGATACTTAATCCTCTTCATAATTAAACTGATTAATTCACAACAATGGAGTCTATATTGCCTAATACTTTTAATTAACAAAGTGTTGTACATATACTGGCAAAGCATTACTGGCATGCTTCCTGTGCAATACACTTAATTCTGTAATGAATTATTAGTACAAATGACTAAGATACATTGCACCCTGGAAGAGACTGTCAAGAGAGAAGGACTTCAGTCTCTCAGTCACTGGTTGGGCCAACACAGAGCAGAAGAGATGCCAGATCCTCTCCTCTTTTTCTGTGGTGCTGCTGTCAGGATAGTTTCTGTCCCTGCTGGGGACATTGGTGCCTTTGCAATGGTAATTCTGCTCTAGACCTCAGAGAAAGCCAAGACAATTTCTCCATTGCTTTCCAGGGAACCTGCCTAGAGAAATGCCAGGATGATGTTTCTTTATCTCAGCGCAGAAGAGAACTGTCCCTAAAAGCTGAATACTTTGTACCAGTGGACCTGGAGGCTTTGCTTGTTTTCCAGGTGTCATCCTAATCTGACTGATTCATGCAGTGGGATTTTACCTGCACCAGTTTCTAAAGACCTGGAGTGTTGCTGCTAAACAGAGTGCTCTTCATTCAGGATCTGCTTCAAAGGAGCAAAGCAAGGTACAAAAACAAGCCCATGAAATCAGCACACCAAGGTTGGAGAGGGGTGAAAGTTAGTTTTACAGTTAGCATGAGGTTTAATGTGATACCATCACTTAGCTCAGGAAGGTGCCTGGGGAAGACTAAACTCTGTGTGGAAGTAGAGCAGTGCTGACAGCTACAGCACCTCCAGAAAGAGTCAGTTGTTCTTCTGCTTGTCCCAGCGTGCAGTGACTCAAGCTTGGGGTCAACAGTCAATGCAGGGAGACCCCGGGAAGGAGAAGAGTGGGGTTACCAGTGGAAGAGAACACCCAAAATGGAACCAGCCACCAGGGCAGCAGGGCTGGGTCCTCAGGGTATGCTGGACTTCAGGGCAGAGGGATACATCTCCACCAGCATTTGTCCCCATAAAAAGTCAGTTCAAAGCCTCTGGAGGAGTTTTCTCTGGGTGGGCATGCTGGAGCATCTGTCACGTCCATGTGGTCCTCACACAGCAGAGCAGCCCGTGCCTGCGCACGTGTCTTGCTGTGAGGTTAGAGGTGACTGATGTTTTTATGAATGGTCATTAGGTGTGAGAAGGAAACTATATCTTGTAAAGTAAGGATCTGGAGGTTAATGGAAGGATTCTATGTTTTCCCAGGTTTCTTACAAATTAGTTAAGAGATAAATACCCTGGGGCCACAAGCAAAGCAAAATTCATTCCTGTAACTTTTATTGGATCACAGTGGAAGAACCTCGCGGTCAGAGGTCACCAGTGTTGCTTTAAGACACAATCATTGAGGTCAAACTAATTAGCACCAGGGATCACATCGCAGGCTTTTCCCTTTTCTCTTTGTTTCTGAGTCCTCTCTGATCCCTGGATCAGAGCCTCCCAGTCTTCTGCTGGAGAGACATACCCATAACTGGTAACGGTGGTAAGGGCCCACAGTTGTGAGAGACGCTGTTTGCACACCAGCCCCTGGCCAAGCACGTCTCCCTCCTGTCCCTGGACAATGTGGACCAGCACCACATCTCCTCTGACTGGCAGATCTGAGCCCGTTGTGCTTGGTCAGCACATCACAATGATGAGTTTCATGCAAAAGCTGAGCTTAGCCCCAGTCTCATAAATTTGTTATGCATTACATCCAATTAATGTAAATTATTACAGTGACTAAATAACAACTCTGCCATTGGATAAAGGAATAATCATAAGTGAGCCTGCAACTTCCCGAGGTCCAACTGAATTAACCCTTTCCCCTGACTCTGCTGGACTTGGTGTCAGAGCTGGGCACTAGTCCAGCTCTGCCAGAGCATGTCACCTGACTGAAGAAGGCCATGCTCAGAAGCACAGGGATATGTCCTTTATTTCCCACCCTCCAAGGCACAGAACCAGTTCGAGCTGGCCACCCACTTCCTGGGGCAGCACAGCCAGAAGGTGTTGACCTGGCACCACCAGTTCCCAACACTTGCCTCCCTTCAGTGTGCAAAACACACCCTGCCCTGTGGACACGGAGCTCAGGGTGGGCACAGAGCATCACCTGGCAGGGGAAACGTGGAAGCGTAGTCCTGTCTCACAGGCAGATTTAATGCATGTTCTGGGGGTCTGTGGTCAGACTGCCCTGGGCAGGGACCTTGTACTCATGGGAAATGCCTCCAAGTCCTGTGCTGCTGAGACCTGGAGGGACCCTGGTGTGTTTTTCAAGGCAGAAGTGATCATTAGTGCTTGCAATAATTCCTGGGCTCAGATTAAATGGAATAAAGGGACAAGTTCAGAACAATAAATAAATACTCATCTCCCTGCCTCAACGTGCTTCTCATGGATTCATTTGCAAGCTTTCCAGCATCATGTTCCTCCTTGGCTTGCTTGTGCCCAGCTCCTCGTGGCACCCGTTTTACCTGGGCAGAGCAGCCCACAAATCACAGCCACACGCCAATCTAGAAATCCGGAAATTTTTACACTGCTCTGCCTCTTGAAAGATGAGTCACCTTCTGCACCACATTCCTGGGCACCCAGATAAATCTGTCACAAACTTCTCCTTCCCTCAAGGTACAAAATTCTTTCCCTTTTTTAGTCGAGCTGTATTTCCTCTTTTTAAGCTCCTCTTTCTTGCCCCAACACACATTCACACCCCTCAGCCATCTCAGTATATTTCTCCCTTTGTTCCTGTTTCACTGACAACTTCATCCTAATAGTCTCCTCAAAGGAATGATGAATGCATAAGCTGCATATTGATCACTGCAGTGATTGATTACTAGATCTCTTTGACAGATGAGCCTACTAAGGTAGTTGCCAATATGGAGGTATGGATGGCAGGGCCCCCTTGTACAACAGTCTAATGGTATCTGACCTGATAGGGCAGAAAGGCAACTCCCTCATTTCAGCAAGAAGAAAGGCCTCTTTATACTCTTTATAAAATAATTCATAGGAAACTTAAAACACTCAGACACAGAGAGATTGCAAATGGGGAAATATGATGGATTATGGGTTGAAAGGAGCCGACTTCTGGAAGCTAAATTGATCCCCAGGAAAATGTTTTTGTCTGCTGTGAAAAATGGGCAATATCTCAGCAGCTCTGGAGGGCTATAATCTGGAAAATAATTTGCTTTTGATTTCCTTTAGTTTCATGCAGGTTTTTTTTCTTTTTTTTTTAGTTGGTTCCTTGCAAGCTTTGTTGCTCAGCTGGGAGAATCAGTGATGAAACAGGCAAGGGATTAGCCGTGCCGACAAATATGAGCTGATCCTTACTTACGGTTATAAAGCCTTCGCCCTCAACCCACCCATTGTCACTTATTCCATGGGAGATGTTACATCCCCTGCAAGAAGTACTCTGCCAACCAAGAAAAAGAAAACTCAAGCATATAATTGAATATGAGTGCATATGGGAGAAGTTAGAGAATCTCCAGCTATGATCCTGCAGAGCCCTGCCATCAACTGATGCACGCAAGTGTTACACACACACACACACACACATGCACTCCTTTTCTAAATGTTTCCTGATTGCCTGTGTACCTCACTAACAATTAAGAAGATAGTGCACAAGGATTGCTTGATCTCTTTACTCAGCCCTGGCTTAGCGAGAAAACCTCTGTGTGTGATCCTATGAAATGGGAGCAACAAACAGCCAGGCAGGGAGAGAATCCCACCAGCAAGGGAAGTTCTGGGGTCTGTGCTTCACCTG
>NW_010310827.1:19484-23212 GCF_000700745.2 Antrostomus carolinensis
TCCCAGAATTACAGGAGTGCAGGGCAAAACAAAGAGCAAACTGACTTTTCCTAGCTGCTGCTGTTTGTGGACATGGAAACTGAGGCATGGAAAAATAACAAGTAACCTCAGACAAGCGGGACCAACTCTGGGGTCCCAAAGCCAGCTGAAGCCACAGCTGGTGTCAAAACTGAGGGTTTTCTTATTTACAGCTCCTGCACTCTAGTCACAGGGGTGTCCTGCCTCCCTGGCTTAGGGGCTGGTAAGAGAGAGAAAATAGATCGGTCAGTAAAATGCATTTAGAAGCTTCCCTTCAGAAGGGGAGTTTCTCTTGTTCTCATTTTTTAATCAGCTTCCCGCTTCTACTGCTAATAACAAGAAATGTTCTGGCAACAATCAGAAGAATTTTCTCCAAGTTTGAAGTGCTAAGAATAAAATTTATAGGGAAGTAGTTACAGCCTCCCAGTGCCTGGAAATTCCTTGGCAGTAGGTTTTTGCTCCAGAGAAATATTGAATCAATGGTGTGCTAACAGCTCAGGAGCCTATTACAATAACATGCATACCTTGAGTCCAGACGATCAATAACTCAGCAGGATGCAGCTACCAGAAAACAACAACTAATTCATTAGGTTCCCATAGACTATACATTTGGTGAGTAATAATCAGCAAGTAGAAATGAACCTAGCCTGGAGAGACCACCGAGCCAAATGGAGATCTTTTATTCATGGTTTCAGCTCCTGCATTCACTGAGTAGGATGTGTGTGGAGAGCTTCAACCCTCTAAATATACCTGGGCATGTTTGATTTTACGTGTGTTCCTACCGAGCTCAGTTATTTTATTGTTAACAGGAATTCTGTTTGCAGAGGTTTTTCAGTATAAGCCGGTACAGAGGTCCAGTAGCAAACGACTGTCAGGCTTCAATTTAACATATCTTATTATTTGCACATTCCTACTTTGAGGTACAGCCAAAGATACCCTCTGTCTATCAGTAAATACAGTCTGGAGGTCAAATCTTTCTCCGTTTACATGTCACTGCTGCTGGCTTATATTCTTAGAAGTCAACCAGAATTGACCTCTTGCTGTGTAAAGCACTTTGAGCATAAGAGCTCTCAGAAGAGCAGAACCACAAATCACCAGGTCTAAGTACTACAGTTTGAAGGCTACTTCCATGGTATCTATACAGCCATGGAAAGATCTAAGTTTATTTTTTCCCCTCTAGAATAAAAAGCATTTTCATTTATTTTTAATCATAAATACCTATCAATGTTATTGTGAAATAGGAGTTATCTAGCAATAATGATTATCTAGCAATAACAATCTAACGATTGGATCATTATTGCTAGATCTTTATTTCATTAACTAAAGCTAAGTGATAAAGAAAAGTTTGCAAAAACACAGGTGACATCCACACCCCCCCAACTGAATTGATCTGGGCCACGGTTGTGGCTGTCCTGCCCCTCACAGCTTTGTGTCTCAGCAGCAGTCTTACCTTTTGCCCAACACCTTTACAAAATGGGAGGGGGCACAAATGATGATTTAAATTACACTAGGCTAAATTCAAAGCAGCTCAACTTATCCACCTAAGTGTAAAATTAGATCAGAAAGTAGCCCTAGAGCATTAGAATTTTAAATGTTTCTCACACTCATTTGGTAGGCAGTTTCTGAGGAGCCAGATTTCACAAGCTGGTAGCTGATTTTATCTGCTCAGCTATTAAAGTCTCCTATTCTTGACAGATTTTAAGGAATCTTTTTCTGAATACAAGGTTTTATTCAGTAGTAATTCTTCCTTTAGAGCAAACTTGAGCTCAGTCTACTCAGATTCTTATAGCTCAGAGTTTCTACAGGGTGTTCCTATAAACTAACATAACTTATACCTGCCAGCAATATCTAGGGTACCCATTGGTGCTCCCTTAAAATAAATACCATTCTTAAAATCCTTCTAAGATTGTACCTTTCAGTAGAACCAACCCTTAGAGCTTTGCTGAGACCGAGAATATTTGGTTTATTCAGTATCTGCTCAGAAAGGCAAGAAAAGGCTGTACAAGCCTCCACAGAAGAAAAGGTCACCCTCGGCTGCTGGTCTCAAAGGGCTTTTCCCAGCCTCCAGCAAAAGGCTGGCTGGGAAATGGGGAACAGGATTCACCGGGAGATATTGACAGAGCTGTGGGCTGTTCGGAGAGCCCTGAGCCTCTGCCCAGCAGGCAGCATGGTTCTGCTTGGTAGGAAGAGGTTTAGTAAGCAGGTCTAAGAAACCACTTCATACAGATTAATTAGGACTTTCGCTAGCAAGCTAGGAAATGACTTTGCATCTGAATGTTGTTGTGGCTGCTCTGATTTGTATTGCCAGCTGAAATACAAATACCAAATAGGACGTGTTATAGAGATATATTAGCTTATTGCTTTTAGTAATGACCAAATGCTTAGTGCAAGCTCTCTGAAGAAAGGATGTCTGCATTAGAAGTGGCCATCTTCAACAGAAGGGATCGTTCATAGCTTAGGATATTAGTTATAAAAGCTATTAATTACATAGTCCCCGTTCTGACTAGATCTAGTGAACAGCTACAGCTGCAGATGACACCAGAGTACTGAACAAATGTTTACTTGCCCATGTATTAATTTTTATTTCATGTTCATTACTTAATTATTTTTCATTTAAAAGAAACACAAATTTCCAAAAGAAATAAGAATCCCTATATTAACCTAAAACTTCTGGAGATTTCACACCCCTTCATGCACCACACTGATGCAAGCTGAGAAGAGGCAGGAAGGAAGAATTATCTTAAATGAAGATATTAAAGATCAGACTGTGCCTATCAGAAGAACATACATTAAGTTGCTCCAAGAACATATGTACCTATGGGGGTGTTGGGGAGGATCCAAAACTGTAAATTCCATTTCAGAGAGACATTTTCATATGTATGTGAGGAAGCATTCAGCAGTGTCATGGAGTGATCTATGTCTATTGCCATCAGCAGCGTCGGCACAGTCCAGGCACAAGCACTGCAGTGAACTTCCACCCTCGTGCACGTGGAACTATTTTTCATGGAATTGATGAATTCTGCAGTGACGTTCATAGCAGTAGGACACATTATTGCTGCAATATATGACTATCAGTAACACCTACAAGCCTTTAATATTCTGCAGCTGAACTGTGGAAACAGAAGAAAGTTGCTTGTAAATGCCTAATTCACAGTTTAACTGGATTGTCTGTCAAAATAACTCTTGAGTCTGAAACTTCAAGTAGGAAGTCTAAAAATCAGAAAAATGCGAGGAACTTCTTGATGAATGTTAAAAGCATTTTAGAGAAGGAGAAAACTAACAGAATGCTTTTCTGCTTTCATCCTCATCACAGGGTTTCAATTAGCTCTCTCTCTAATCACAGGCTTTCCTGCAGTCTTAGCAACTCCATTATCTGAATAGTAAATATAATAGGTTCAAGCAACAGGGCTTTGTGGGCAGAATATGGCCAAATGGATTCTGCCCTTCTTTTTCTCACTATAGGAAATATTTTTCTTGCTTATTTCTATTCCACAGATAATTTGTTTGATAGGAGTGCTGGTTAAGTGTGCTGTGCTTCAGGATTCAGCTGCACTCCCTGTTTCTGTCCTTATCTCTACAGAAAACATTGCTCTCCATCAGAGTGCCTGGTCACTCTCAGGTACAGATGCAGGAATTTGCATCTACCCAAAAATCTACCCCCATGAGCAAGCAGGCAAGTTAGTTGGCAGCAGGAGAATCACAGACTTGAG
>NW_010310827.1:23240-28060 GCF_000700745.2 Antrostomus carolinensis
ACACTAAAAAATGAGCCTTTTGCGTTATGTGAAGGGTTTTATCCGCTCCTGCCTTGCTCCAACTGCAAGCCTGTTGCAGGATCAAGGTGATGCCGTGCTGTCACCATGCAAACAATGAGCAATAGCTGCAGAAGAAGCAGCAGCACAAAGCAAGTGGCCAAAGAGAGCTCCCCCTCTCCAGAAACACAGCGATCCAGCCAGACACATCTTAGTTTGCATTCCCGTCATTTGAATCGCCCGATAGTTCATTGCATAAAATGTTGTCCAAGGGTTTGGCAGGAAGTTGTGCTTAACAGCAGACTCTCATAGGAGGCACTTGATTATATTAGACAGATAATTATTGATCCAGCTATAGTTTATCCTTGCTGCCTAATTTCAATAAACAGCAGCTTGGGGGAATTAGCAAGGGATTCTGTTCCCCCTCCTCCTGCTTCTTCAGGATTTGTCAGAAACAAGATGATTTATGTGTATTCTAGTAAGATTCTTGTTTGTTGGCAGGCTGCAGGGATTGTTTGGGGTTGGAAGTACTAAGCTTTTATATTTAAATGCTTCCATGTGAGTATTCATGGGTCTCACTACCTTGCATTGTAATATCTGAATAATAGCTGTGACTTATGCAAACCAGTTTTCAGCTGTTCACTGTGATCAATTTTTCATTTTAAGCAACTCCCTGCCATCCCAGGGAAAAAAAAAATAAAATCTGATAGGCAAGAAGAGTGAGATCCAAGGAAGGTAATAATACTCTTCCCTTTTTAAATAATGCACAACTCATTTCTGGACCACTTTCAAATGTGTTGCTTTCTATTAAGCACAGATAATATTCTGAAGATGTTCCCCCCTCCTTTCAGGTGAGGCTTTTGGAATAATAAAGCATAAGAACACAGGTCTGCCTGGTACAGCATGGACCAAGGCCTGGCTGGGCAAACATCCCCAAAGCACAGGCAGGACTGTAAAGGCTCCATGTTTGGTATAAAGGCAGCTGGGAGAATTATTTCCTAGTGCTGCATGCTGGTATAGCAGCTACTCCACCCCATTTGAGACACATCTGTGTTTTTACCAGTGACTAGTGCTTCTAGAACCAGCAATGCATGAAAAGCACTGCACAAACACAACACATCACAGTAGGAACTTCTAAAAGCAGCTGAGGGAATGGACCATCTCCCTTCCAGGAAGCTGGTTTGGCCTGAAGGGCCATGGTTGAACTGCGAAAGGATTAGGAAAATATTTGATCCCTGACAGCATTCAAGTAGACCAAGTCTATTAATGAGGAAAGACTCTCCTGCTAGCAGGAAAAGTGATGCTTAACTAGATAACATCACTTGATAAATGTGAGCGTCCCAGACAATTTCACCTGAACGTGAGCCTCTGGTCGTGCTCCCAGGTTGATTTCACTAGTGTGCAATGGATGTCTCTAAATTCCACTCACTTGATAAATAACTTCTGTTCCTTCAGGGAACACTTCAGTGTCTTTTCTCTTTTTTAATGAAAAACTCCCACTTGGGAAGTGAAAGAAATTCTTACTACTAATAGTTACATCTCTGTACCAATGCTGGTAAACAAGTTTAAAAAACATCTTGGCTTTATTTCTAGTTTCTGCCTCATTCGGGAGCCCAACTTGCTGGAAGACTGCTAGGGCTGTAGTTCTCTCTTAATAGTACAATTTGGAAGCTTGCTGTGTAATAAACACTTCATTAAACAAACTGATGCATTATGACAAGATTTACAGATGAGCACTCGGAAATACTCTGCTCAGATCCAGGACTGGGCTTCCCAATGGGAACCAGATCACTGTTGCAGTAATCTCAGTGCCAGTTAGACTGACACTCTGGCATTTCACCTGTGTCCAAAAGTCACAGTAACCAAAAATCCTCCCTTAGCTGCCAGATACAAAGGTCACATAGAAAATTACTTTCATGTGTGTCCATGAAAAATCCCTGAATCAGCAATATCCATGTATTACCAATCTGAGACGTTTCACAAAGCTCTCTGCAGTTAGGAGGAACCTGGACTTCTTGCAGGCATCAGCAAGGAGTTCTTTTGTCCAGCAAAATACAAGATATACAGAATCTACACACAACATACAATATTTCATACTGTCACTTGATTAGTTACTTTACTTTCAAGAAAGGTTCCAGGACAATCCTTTTATTGCATTAACCTTTAAAAACTGAAAACTCAAAAAAACCCCAAAACCCAAACCAAACCAACACTCTTCCCATCTTAATTTCAATGGCTCCTTGAAGGTGTGAATCATAGCCCTTCCTATAAACTGTAAATTTTGTCTAAAAAAGCTGAGAGAAGGATCTGTTGTAGCTGGGAATCCCAAAATAAGATGTAAAGCTGGGCTGGCACAGCCTGCCCATTTCCTTTGACGCCCCACAAAAGGACTGAAGCCCTTTTGCAGTGGTTGAGCAAGAGAACAACCTTCTGGCAGGCACCTGGCTTCATTTTAAAGATTTCAGCAGCAAAGAGCCCTTGAGAAGTGAGCCCAGCAGTGAATCATAGCACTGCCTGAGAAAACCTAACAGGTTCAGTCAAGAATTATTGGTGTGGGAGTTTTCACAAAATATTGAGGCTCTTTTAGAAAGGATCTTGTGTTGTTTTTCAGTCTCACAGTACAAGGATCTCCTTTGCTGAATATTTAGTGAACAGCATCTGCAGCATCTTAATTACAGTAGCTGTTCTCATCTTAATCTCTTGCTTCAGAATAAGGTTAAGTGTAATCTGTCCTAGATTCTTATACAGATGGTTCATTTCTTAAATACTTGAGAAGAGTTTAGTTGATCTTTAATTCCTTAATCTGGGAACCAAGACCAGCCAACCTGATTCTGAGTGATATTTTACCAAATTTTACAAGAAAAATGTAGCACACACACTCCAACAGGGGTTGATTTCTTTTCAGTATTTCTTTTTTTTTTTTTTTTTTCATTCCAATTAAAGTTGCTGGAGGCAAGAAAATGCACATGATTCTCCTTCCTCCCATTAACTACACAGTACTATGGATAAAGAGCACCTGAATGGCAGAAGAAGCCAAAAAGTGCCTTTTTCTTTAGTTGAAATATAGCATTTTCTAAACAGGTCAATTATATATTCAACAGCTTTTTTTATCTACAGCCAGATTACTGGCCAAAAAATACAAATTGTGATCGGACATAGATTTCCTTTCTGCAAGAAAACTGCGCTTAACTAATTATGATTCTGGCAAGGAACAAACTAAGACACATAATGGCCATTTTCAATTAGGTTAATATTGAAACACAGCATGATAACAGCTGCAAAAATTGCTGACCTAAAAATTTTAAAACAAAACTTTGTTGTGTAATTATTTATCCGAATCTTGAGCCAAACTTATTGACCTTCACACAGCTACAAACAAAAAAAGGGTAGATTTTTCACTTGACTAAGGGAATAAAAACCACAAAGATTTTGACTACATTTTGTCTTGTCTGGTTCAATTTCCCTTTACGAGGTGAGTTTCTCTCTCTCACTCTCAGGGTTGTACCAAGGGAACACCAGCTGATACCAGAGCACACTTATGCTAGCTACTCTACACTCCCAGGGAGAGGTGATGCCAGTCCCCAAAAGCAGCCAGAGGAAGTTGTTTCAGCCTCGGTTGTCAAATGAGAAATCACAGCCCCAAAGTCCTATGGTGGAGTCAGCCCAGGGCCCCACATCTCCAGAGTCCCAGCCTGTTGTCCAGCATGCAGCCATTCTTTTGTCAGGAAAAACCTGTGTGTTCACTTCTTTAAGCTAATAATCACTTCACCATTTTAATTCCCCAGCTCTTGGCTTGTATTTATGATTTCAAGCTTTGCATTCAGTAAGACCCTAAAGGAAGCTCAAGAAATGAGCTCCCCAATACAGTCACTTCCCCTTGTGAACTCTTCCAGAAGAGTCACTGCATATGTTGACCTTTGGCAAGCCTCCAGGAAGGGTATTTTGACACTTTCTAGTAATCTTGGTAGCTCCACACAAGAATAATTGAGAAGTTATATTTCCCTTGACAAATGCTTTGCAAGCATTTTTAAAAATAACCATGATGATGCTCCTAACACTGCTCTGTGTTAAAAGCAGCTGTCCCTGGACAGCCCTTGAGATGTTCCCATTAAAGGCAATGGTCATGGGTTTCTATGGTACACAGCAGCGGCACATGGCAAAGGCACGCTGGCTGCTGCAGGCACGGTCAGGTCTCCCACCCATCCGTGGGAGTTACTGCACAGGCTTTTCAGTCAGAACTTGTGACAGAGATGACAATGAGCTGGTCTGATTGGACAGAAATCATTCCACGATGAAGAAAGCCTAGAAGGGCCTAGATGAACCCCTTGCAGGTCAGCAGCAGACCAGACCTGACCCAAGCAATGCTGTTCAACACACACCGAGCTGGTCACTACAGTTACCCACCTCCTGCAGCTCTTCTTTTCTGGGCATTCCTCTTGTGTGACAGTCTGCAGCAGACCAGGAAAGCTTCCCCACACACTGCATCTCCTCACATGGGTGGCTGAAAGTGTACTAGGGGTGCAGTCACCCCATCCCGGGCTTTTGAGCATCATCCATAAAACGTGTGCGCTGCTGAAAGACCCTGACCACGATGACTCTGGTTTGATGAGCGATCACCTACGTATTTTATGTAAATACCCCTTCAGCCACTACAGGTATGTCTGAGAACAAGGGATGTCGTCGACAGGAATTCATTCTGGGGATCCAAACGCCAACGTGCAGCAGCAGAGCCCGAGGTCTCTTTGTTGCCCCTTTCCCTGGGCCAAAGCCAAACAGGGGGGCCCTGAGGAGCCCCCTCCCCACCCTCGCAGGATACCTGCACC
>NW_010310828.1:0-924 GCF_000700745.2 Antrostomus carolinensis
GGGACAGTCCCGGGGGTGCCCAGGGCCGTGGAGGCACCTTGAGCATCGGGAACACTGGAGATACTGGGAGCACTGGAGACACTGGAAGTACCAGGGACACTGGAGGTACTGGGAGCACTGGACACACTGGAGGCACTGGGAGCACTGGGAGCACCCGAATCCCTGAGGATACCAGGAGCGCCAGGGACACTGGAGGTACTGGGAGCACTGGGAACACCACCATCCCCACGGACACCAGGAGCACTGGGGATGCTGGGGACACTGGGGACATCGGGGACACCCAGGTCCCCAGGAACACCAAGGACACTGGACATACTGGGGACACTGGGAAAGTCCCCAGGAACACCAGGGATACTGGAGGTACTGGGAGCACTGGAGGAACTGGGAGCACTGGGAGCACCCGAATCCCTGGGGACACCAAGAGCACCAGGAATACTGGAGGTACTGGGAGCACTGGGGACATTGGGGACACCCAAGTCCCGAGGAACACCAAGGACACTGGACATACTGGGGACACTGGGAAAGTCCCCAGGAACACCAGGGATACTGGAGGTACTGGGAGCACTGGGAGCACCCGAATCCCTGGGGACACCAAGAGCACCAGGAATACTGGAGGTACTGGGAGCACTGGGGACATTGGGGACACCCAAGTCCCGAGGAACACCAAGGACACTGGACATACTGGGGACACTGGGAAAGTCCCCAGGAACACCAGGGATACTGGAGGCACTGGGGAAACTGGGAAAGTCCCCAGGAGCACCAAAAAAGTCCCCAGGAACATCAGGGACACTGGACATACTGGGGACACTGGGCAAGTCCCCAGGGACACCAGGAGCACCGAGGAGATGACGGGCACTGGGGATGTTGGGGACCCCCTGACCAGGGTGGCCACCAGTAGCCCCATGACCCGTGGCCGCTCCCGCC
>NW_010310829.1:0-21572 GCF_000700745.2 Antrostomus carolinensis
CCACTAGTGACCGGTCGCCAGCCCGATGTCAACCCATTCAGGTGCCTGTACAAGAAGCATAAAAGCCAGGTGCATCCATCATGTAAGATGTAACTCAGCCAGCACATCCACAAGGGAATCATGTAAAACTCCACTGGTTGCATCCACACAAGTCCTTACAAGCTGGATCTGGAGCAGACACGTGTCCAACACGAGCATAGATATGCCTGTCTATTGTCTACATAGAGGCTCCTCCACAGGCTCCATAGGGAAACTCCTGAAAGAAGACCACCAACTTTGTGTGCTCCTCATACACTCTAACCTATGTCTCTGTCACACTGAAACCACACCAAAATGCCAGGCATACCCATACCATCCACGTAATCCCGTATACTCTGAGAGATGGAACCCATCTACCCCTAGTACCAAATCTGCAGATTCACTGAAATACAACATGGTGACCTGTCTCACCGGCTGGTGCTCCCGTAAGGCCAGGGCGTACTCATCACCAGGTAAAATTCTTCCCGCTGAATTATACCAACTGATCAGAAGCATGACGAGTGCTTCAGAGAAACACAGACACAACCCCAGCCCTGCCAGTGCTCAGAGACAAAAATAAAACAAATCTGTATTAAAGTGCATCATTATTCAATGAGTGGAGGCATTAACATGCAGACAAGACAGACAGAGAGGGAAGAGGCAACTCCATCAGAGGACCCATCAATCACTATGGCATGAACAGAGCCAACAGCTCCATTAACTCTGGCACATGCAGGTCGCAGGCTTGCTTGCATGTTTGTTTTTTATATTATCAGCCTCATTTTAAATATAAATATTAAAGTGTGATAATTTACTGGTGATGCAATTAGAATTTTTTTTAGGAGATGCCTAACAAACTAGTTGGGGGACCAGGGATGAACAAGGAATTTCCAGCAAAATTTTCTCCTTGTTATGAAATAGGACTTTGACTCAGCAAAATAATCAAAGGAAAGTCCTGCTTGTTCTCCAAAAAAATTACGATTTTTATTGGAAAATGCAAAACACTCATGAACTGATGATTTCTGTCCTAACTTTCTGTGAAGTTCCCAAACAAATTTTTTCAGTTATTAATGTTTTTGTCAAATCATCTGTTTTTCTTTTTTTCAGATGGAAGCTGAAGAGTTTTCTCATGACACCATCAAGAAACACAGATATTTTTATTGTTACCACCAAAATTTTCAGGATGAGATATGTGGATTGCACTACTGGGATGCAGAAATAGCATGGAAAAAGCATGAGAAATAGTAAGTGAAACAGCCTGAATACCATGAAATTGGACTGAAATTCTACAAATACAAGACAGTTGTTGCAGAAAAGTAGTGTTTAAGGTTGGAGGTAGTCAGTTCCAGCTCAAGCCATGAGATCACAGAGTACTGGCCTCCAGGCATGTATATAATTTGAAGGAGACGAAACAGTGCTATGAATGCCAAGTATTCCCAGAAAACACAACCAAATCATAGCAAAAGTATCTGGGATGCAGTTTTTCCTGTGTTTTCGTGTCAATCAATCATGCTCATTTCTAGAAATACAGATAAACCACTCACACACAGAGGCTTCCAAAAACGTTGAAGATGGCCCGTAGGCTGCGTACAGACTTGTCTCTGCACATAACACAGCAAACAGGAGGACCTGGACTGGCAGCACATGCTCGTAACACAGGAGAAATTGTAGATTTGCCAAATGCAACCAGCTAGACTCCGCTCTGGGACTGCTCAGCCCCACTGGTGTCTGAGCACTGCTGTGTGACTTTACATCCCATCCCCACAGGTGTCAATGAGCCCAAAGGCTGCACAGCAGCAGCAGCAGCCCTTTGTGTTGCACTTGTGGCTGTTGCTTTGTGCTATAACCCTGTGCGAGTGTGTGCACGAGGGAATGAGCTTCGAGTATGAATCAATTTATTTCTCCCCAGATGAATAATGCCTATTGACAAATCACTGGGTTTAAATGACTACAACAAAATTAAAACCAACAAAAACAAGCTGATGAGCTGAGATAAAAGATACTGTATTTCTTCTGTGAAGGACAAGCATATAATGCATTTGGTGACCCAGAAAAACATCCTGCAACATCTAGGTCTGTTCATTACAAGTAAATGTCAAGAGAGCTGAAAGAAGGAGAGGTCAAGCCTTCATCTCAGACAGTCAGAGCTGGGGAAGCACTGAGTCACCCTGTGAATGCATTTGGAAATAAACACCAGTAAGTGCCATTTCTCTTTGGTTGTCATCAGCTTCAGGGCTGGAAGACATGAAGCTGTCACACACCATCATCAACACACCTGCACACACCAGATGGGATTATTGAAGGCAGTGAGATGGGCCCCAGCATTTGAGGGGCACCCCATCCAATGGCCCAAGCATCTCTCCTCACCACAATCCACCTCACTGCAGCATGGTTTCCTCCATTTATTTATATGGATGCTCAACTCTCCTGAATGAGTCTACACACCAAAACAGAATTTCCCTACTGTTGCCTTCACCAGAAACTGAAAGAGGTCCCATGTTGGCCAAAACATGTTACCCTGGTGAGGAGCTGGATCACAGCATCCAGTGTGTGTGCTATGGGAACAAGGGGATCATGTGCCCTGGGGAGGGGGGACTGGGAGAAAGATGGTTTTTTTATAGCTGAGGGTATCTTGGAAATGTCTGCTGGTAAGTGACACAGAGTGGTGGTTTGTCATGCAGATAGGTCACAGCATGTGGACATGACCTGCATAACCACTGCTGCAGACAGGTCACAGCATGTGGACATGACCTACATAACCACTGCCAACAGGTTCCCCAAGGGGAAAGAAAAGTTTCCATCCTTTCAGCGGGTCTAACTCTGCTCTCATGCACACTGATGTTAAACCACAGTAATTGAGTTTCAAGCACAGCAGAAATCAATGAGATCACTGTCAATTACAATGTCAAACACATACACTTATAAACTTGCCCAAGGTACCATGACAGAGATTTTTATACTAGCATCTGCAAACTATGTCTCAAATGTTTCCATTTGTTTTTTACAGAGAGCCTCACTGTATCTGCTCCTTAACACCATGTTTAGAAGGCTGTGAAAACCCACAGAGTATCTCTCATGTCCAGATGACATACGTGTCAGTGGCATGCATAAACACCTGGAAATCACTGCTGTTATCTAGAAATACTGCCTGGACAGCAGCTTCCTTACAGCCCACGAAAGCAAGTGCAGTTTAGGCAAACCTTGAAGTTGCTCTAAATTGCCTGTAGGGGAAAAAAACAGCCACTACCAGGCTCTTGGGCAGGGACGAGGAGTACATCTCTACGAGTACATCTACTATAGACAGTGCCAGACTGCAAACTGATAACAGAGGCCAAACCTGGGGAACATCAGCTGCATTTCTAGCCTTTACATTGTTTCATTATGTCCTGTAAAACAAGGCTATCATACAGGACAAAAGTCAGGGTGGCTTACTGAACTCACCCACAATTAGCATTACTCAACTCAGCCTGTGGTCCAACTCACAGCTCGGCTGCAGAAGAGCTGGGTGACCGCCCCCTCCAATCTGTCGCTATATCCGTACGCAGACACTCCCTAACCCGGTTGTGTCAAAATGATCCAGGTTGGCTTACTATTTAAAAACATGGAGGGTTTTATTTAACCCAGATTGTTTTGACCGATTTGGGTTAGAGAAGAACTGCACGTGCAGCTACGCCTGCAGATACTCACCCTGCAGCAGTGGGGACAGTGCCTGGCCACTTTGAGGCTGGCTTGGGTTCAAAGACTTTGAACCCAGCTCAGCTGCAAGCCAAACAGCACATCTGGCCACAGCTGTAGATAACTGTTCAGGAAAAAAAAACAGCATATGAGGTTGCATTCAGTGTCACAGATGAACTATGTAGTGTAAAAAGTTAGGGTATGAAACACCCCTCAGCCTGGGATTTCATTATCACAATTTAAAAAAAAAAATGTTGATACTAATGGTCTTCATTTTTCAACTAAATGCTTCATGTTAGGGTAACCAGGATTGGCTTGTTAGTACTGCATAGCTACACACAGACACAAGCATCTCACAGTTCAGGGCATGGCTTCAACCACCTCCTGAACCAGAGCTAAATGTGCATTTATTTCAGCCAACCCAACTCCAGAAAGATTAATTTTAAAATGGATGTGCCTTAGAAGAGCTGGGAAGCTTCTCTTCCATAAGCAAAATGCCATCTGTTATCTGTATAGTAGCACAGCAGTTCAGCTCTTTCTCTCTCCCTGTGCTGGCCACTGTCTCACATACCAGAGGCCTTGCTTGGCTTCCCAGGCATGGGCAGAGCTCACTGAGGGACCCACACAAATATCATCTGCAGCTCAGCATGAGGGGGAAATAGTTTTGCACCCTTCTTTTGTTCACCTGCAAGAAGCATTAGACCCATGTCCAGGATCACATTCAAGTCAGTGTCCAAAACAGTGAGACTCCAAGAATCTGTTCCCCAAGTTTCTTGCCTAGGCGTGCTATCCCATATCATCTTCCACCAACCTCTGCTACCAGCCTGACATGAGAGCCACATCATGTCCTCTTGCTGGCTGACACAGCCATAGAATGGGAAATTATATTTTCTTGCTTCTCAGAAGTTTGGTTAGACCGAATGTATTTGGCTTTGTAAAATACATCAAGATCCAGAGATGAAAGATGTTCCTCAGGTGCAAAATACTAAATTATTGTCTTCATTTATGAACACAGGATCTAGTAATCCAGAATTTGCTTAGGGATATTCTGAAGGATTAGACCCTTCAGATTCATTTAAAAAAAAAAAAAAAAAGAAAAAAAAGGAGAAAAACTGGTTACACATATGCTTCAGCATAAAAGTATTTATCTGACATCCAGCCAAAACCATTTTATCTCTGTAAGCAAACCTTAAACACTGCAGAAGGCATTCACTGCTTTCATTACCAAATTACTTTTTAAGAGTTCAAAAAAATCGAAGTTCCAAATGTCTTAAACTGGTTTGGCAACACTGAGATTTCTTAATGGACTTGCTATCCAAGACCTTCAGAGGGAAAAATCAGCTGGATACTAAATATATACCCTAAAATAAGATGGATTAAAATTACACTCAGAAGCTGGCTTTTAAAGAGGGAGAACATTTTAAATGAAGAGTAAAGCTCTGCTCAGAGGTGGTTCCACGATGTTGAAGCTTCAGCTCATATTCAAAACCACAGGGCAAAAAGTCCTGTGAATTTTTCAAAGACACTGTGTTGGCCTAAATCTGTGCCTATTGAACTCAGGAGCTGTTAATTTTGACAGAAAACTAATTAGGACAATGCTGTCCCATATACTTTATACTTGTAATGTCTGCTTGTTAAAAAAGGAGGGCTCTAAAACCCTTTTTCCTAGATAAAAAACATTTTGTTTATTACTTTTCCAATTCACTCAGCATGAACAGTGAAAGGAATAAGCCTAAATCTGTTCAACACACCAAAGTCCTCTGCATTTAACCAGCACTGTGGTACTCAAAGGCAGGGGCAGGAGGGTGATGAGCAGCACGAAGTCTGCAAGCTGGCCAGGCAACTGCCACATCCAGGGGTCTAATGAAGATTCCTGCCCTGACTACATCAACAGCTTTTGGCAAAACATTTTCTGCCTCAGTTCCTCACATTTATAAAGTGAAGATGATGACAGCGTTCTCTGTTAATAACTGTTATATGCACTGCTTTAAGTGTTACTATTTTATAGGGCTTTTCATCCACAATTAATTACCCAATTGTCAGAGGGAAACTGAGGCACAGAGCAACGCTAATTGCTTAATGTCATCCAGTAGTTCACAGCAGAATTAGGACCTTCATCTCCAGAATTTTACATTATCTACTAAACTTACAGCCTTGGTACTACAAGGTGAAAATTAGCTTGCTGTTTGGCCAGCACTGTTAGACGACGGGGTACTCGCTTACTTCTGCTAACATTGCTATTTGCAGCCTATCTTGTTGTTGCTATTGTTCCTGCAGAGAAAGCACAATATCAGATTTGTAAAATGGCACTATATGGGAAGACATTGTCATTGCAAACGCAGGATTACGGTCTCACTGCAGGCTCCAGCAGCAGGGAAAGCTGGTGATGATGTGGGCTGCTCACGGTCTGACACAAAGAGCCTTAATGATGAAAAGAGGAACATAGAACAACAAGACCAAGGGCTTTGCTTTTCACAGCAGCAATCTTTTCTCTTAGGATTATTCCAATGCAAAAAAAAATCTTGTTCTGCAATGGATCAGTTTTCACAGCAAGGGGATAAGTGATATTTAAGATGAACAAGAGTAACTGAGGAACCTTATGGTCTGACATAGACCAGAAAAGATGAGATGCCCAGTAAAAGATGCGGTTCTAGCACGTAAGATTCCTGTATCTAAATTATGGTTTCCACCCAAAAAGGCACAACTGTTTCATCTTATGGGGATGCAACACTCATTCCTGTACCACAGTCTTGCTGCTGAGACATTTCTACTGCAACATTGTCACCTGTAATTATAACTTGAGGATACCTATAACTTCAGGATGAAATTTTCTGGCTGCACCCAGATGCGCTGACACCAACAGAGTAAGCCATTAGAAATATCAATCAAGCTGTCTGTCTTTCAGACAAAGCATGCCAGGCTTTATCTAAGTGACCCTCAGGAAAGTTACAGATGCAGAAGTTTAGGAGCTCCTGTCAGAAAAGCTTTCAATTCAGCTGCTGCACCTTAATTTAACCCTATATGAATACTACACACCAAAAAGCAGAAGAGGGCTGAGATACTGGGAACTCAGCTCAAGCCAGCACCAGAAAAATCCCTCATTCATTTGGGACACTGGAGACAACCAGAGCCTGCCTTTCCCCTTCTTTGCATACAGCAGGTGTTCACTCACAAGCCTCTTAAGCAGTGGAAATAGGAAAGCTCTGCCTGACCAACACGTGATGTTTCACAGCTTATAACTTCTTCAACAACAATAACATCATTTCACATTTTACAGCCCTTCTCTTCCCAGGACCACAACATGCTTTGTCATCTTAAACAATGAGCTGTGACGTGCTGGAGGGGTACGCAGCTGGACAGGAAGAGCTGAAGATAGGAGGAGGTTTCCTTCAGGCATCCAGGCTGGGGCATGACGCAGGGGAAGCCTGCGTGTTCTTGGGCAGCTTTGGTAGCAGCCAGGAAGGATGGGGTGCCTGGACATGGTGGCTGCATGTGCTGTTCCTGACACTGAGCTGCTGGGGCTGTGTTTGTTTTACCTTGCCTAAAGTGATAGAGGCGATGCAAAGACAGTGGAGGTGCTAAGAATAACAGGATCTTCGCTCTAAAGCCCCAGGAAAGAGTCACAGATACAAATTACCTCTCAACACTAAAATGCAGCAATTCATCCAGGTAAATTCAGCAATGTGCACACGAGCATTGCAAAGCATAACCTCAGAGTAGAAATGTAGAAAAGCAAGAAAAGAATACAGCTATCCCAAGAGGAATCTGGCCAGGGTATTAGGAATGCAGCCTACCTCTCCAGAAATTGCTCAAGGGTGTCCTTAATTGCACCAACAGCTTCAAAACTGTGAACTTCAAGTCTTAACTTCAAAAAAAAAAAATTGCAGTTTAAATATCTAAGTGCTTCTTAAGGGCTCAAATGGACAGATGCCAACAACAGTGCCATCAGCACCTACTCATCCATGGAGGCTTTCTATCTAAAAACTCCGTTTATCAGCAGAGTCGCAGCAGGACTACAGTATGATAAACAGCTCCATGAAAAGTCTAAACTTCCAAACTAACACATCCATTTGCTTATCCGTGTGTAAAAGCATGACACTGAAACAGACAGCTCTCTTGAGCATCAATACCTAATCCAAAGCAGCCCATTACAGCTTTCCCATTTGTTTCTGGATTGAGAATAAACTCAAGTTACTTCAGCACAATAGAAATATTGTGTAGAATTACACAATAGAAATATTGAGATAGTTTCGAGAGACTGAATACAAGATTTATATTCACTCCTACGTGCTGAATGCCTCCTATAAGGAGGTACAAGCCCAGGCCAATTCCTGCCAAAGTCCCACTGTAAAGCTCCTGCCTCACTGATGTTAAGAGGAGCTGTCCAAGGATGTGTCCAGACAAGGCATCAGGGACTGATGCTGTCCAAGGATGTGTCCAGACAAGGCATCAGGGACTGATGCTGTCACAGACCGTGGCTTTCTGGATCAAGGTTGTTGAACTTTCATTTACTGTAGCTGAGAGGTGTAGGAGTTTGTAATTCTGGTGTTTTAAAGTCTTACATAGTACCTATATCCTATATCTATAGCAAAGTTAAGGATGAAACATATAAACTCCTGAATAAATGCTTTGGTCGTGGAGGATTTTTAAATAATTTTTTTGCAGATAGTAAAAATGAAAAAAAGTAATAGTATTTCATAAAAAAATGACAGCCCCAACTCCAGACTCCCACCACTTGAAGGGAAACAGGACAGCCAAGAAACTGCAATATGACAAGCACTGTTTTGCTTTTCCCAGCAAAAGATCTGCAACTCTCCACTATCAACACACAGGACAAGCAGGATTGAGGATGGAGAAAATAACTTGTTGCTGTTTGATACAGAAAGCAGACAGGACTGCAATGGCAAAACAGCAAACAGTGACGCTCCTTTGGGTTCAGGCTGCAGCAGCACAACACGTGGATGCCCAAGACCAGTTCAAATCAGGTCATAAAATCCAATTCATCAAAATAACCTTTCAAAAATAGATTGGTACAGTTGGCTTCCTCTGAAACCTAACTGCTTCAGGCTGCTGCCCAAGCCGCCGTTTGCAGGGTGTCTGCACACCAGAAGGAAAAGTAATGACTAGGGAGGTTTTAATTCTGTTCCTGAAACAGGTCTTAGGGAAAATACATACATAGACTGGAAAAGCAAAAAGGGTACCAGGAGAGGACATCCCTTCAGAAGTCATTAGCTGCAGCTGTTAATGTAGCTGCATGTTAAATTTAAAAATAAAAAAAAAAAGAAAAAAAAAAGACAAAAAAAAGAGCTTAGTCCTGCTTTGCTTTGCATGCCCACTAGTTAGGCACCCTCAGTCTGCCCTCTGTGCTGTCCTATTAGTTTCAAGGTTTTCAGTTTAATCTGTATAAAGTTTCTGTCTTGTCTATTTGACATTCAGCTACTTTGTGTACAGACATCACCGTGCACCTCAGGAGCAGGACAAGAGGAAAACAAGTGACAGACTGCACCCATAGCACTCTCCCATTCAGTTCAGCAAGACAGAGGCCCATTTGGATTGGGGACATCTAGAAAACAGAGCTAGGGAGAAGGTTTGCTCCTTCTTAAATCTTCCAGGTGTATATGAGCCGAAGGAAGCCTTTGCTGAGGGGCTGCAGCCAGCAGAAAGTAAGGTTCTGCTCTGTACTGGGGAGGAAGGGAGAGATAGTGGCATTTACAGGGGGAGAGAGCTCCCACACCAGTCTCTGCAGTCCACAGACTGGTGACCACTGCCTGTGCTATCCCTACCACAGCTTCTGTCTCTAAAGAAAATAAATAAAAAGATAAATTCCAAAGAGGAAACCTTCCTTTGTCTATATATTCCCATAGGAAGATGCAATATGATGTTCCATTCCTTGCCAGTGTGAAAATTACTCTTCAGAGTATCACTTAATTACAACTGTTAGCAGTTCTCTCACTCACATGTTACATGTGGGCCGTGACTGGTAAATATGGGTGGTATGTGCAATCAATTCAGCACTCATCAGAAGGCCACGAGTATTTATTCTACCCTGGACAATGACATGTTAAGCAAACAGCCCCCTTTGGAACAGCAACACACAGGTTTTACATTTGCTAGATATATTCCAAGAGGAAAAAGTATGAGGAAAAACAAGACCAAGAAAAGGAAATCATATACTATCATTATAGCTCTGCTTTGTGGAACCAGTCAGGAGGGACCTTCCCGTACCCAGTGTAACTAACGGGCCCACAGGAGAAATCCACGGCATAAACTTCCTGGCAGAGCGGTTGGCTCTGCACTGAAGGGGAATCTGGCACTCATAAAAGACAACAAAAGCAAGATCAGAGCTGTAAATGGCTCCTGACAGCAGTCTCCTCATGAAAATATCTCTCTGAAATATGGAATATATTAGCAAACCTGGGCTGGAAAGCAAAGCATTTTTAGGTAGGTGGAACTTTTTAATAGCATGTCATTAAATCTCTCTTACATCTAGCATTTAATAGATGTAACTTTCACAGCAGCATGCTCATTACAAAAAAGGCACAGGGGACCCTACCAAATAGCAAGCAGAACCGACACAGAGCCCAAGTGCCTCGTTTTGTCAGCATTCAGGTACCACAGTGACGAGCAAAATCATCCGGATGTCTTAACACATTAAATTAGAAATTCCTTACTCTGCTACCAGTCCTCTTTGGCCCCATCCCCACACGAGTCTGTCAGCTGAACACAGGCCAAAATTTCCGCCCCTGTGAATTACTGTAGCTCCTCTGCTGTCACTGGCATTGGGCCATTTTTTGTACCAGATGTGGCTCTGACCTACGTATATTTAAAAATAGGGTCAGTGTAATAAAAATCTTAAGACCGTTTGACTGGTTGGTGTGGACATAGGCAAGGTGTGTTAATCCCATTTCCAGGACTAAGGCCAAGACATAGAACCTGTCTGAAAGAGATCACCTGCATTCATATATAGGCATCTATATCATGTGGTTTAAGAAGAGCCAAGTGTTTGCACATCTCTCTGATTTCTCCTATCACTTCAGCCGTGACTTTTGACAACCCTACAGTAAAAAGGGATCGATGTGCTCTTCCTGGCCCATGCCCTATCAACAGAAGGTAAAGCCACGCAGCACTTTGTCAGGGTTTGCTCCACCACCAGGACCTGGGTTTTTCAAGAACATACACAGGAAGTCTATACAACCTCAAGAAAACCACTTACTACAGCTTTGTGCCTGATTACCCCCTTTTTATAGATGAGTTTGATGAGACTTCCCTATTCTATGCAAAAACTGTGACTATTTAAGTGTTCTGAAATGCTGTACTATGTGTATATTTCTGATTACTATTATCTCCATTACTACTGCACACCAAGGGGAGCTGAGGACGGCTGAGCCAAGCAAAGCAATTATTGTTCATCCTGCATGTCTCAAGCACTGCTTGACTTCTGACTGCTTGATCTGTCCTTTGACTACCAGAGTAAGGACCTACCAGCCACTGGTTTTGAAGTGTTGCACACGAGCATCACAAGGCTCCTAGGAATCAACATCATGATGGAGCTGAAGCTGGATGAAACACTGAAACCAAACCCAGTCACAGCAACCAAGTCCAAGCTGCTGGTTACACCTTACTGCACAACTCAATGATGAACACGAGCAGCTTTTTTAAAAAAACAACAACTCCCCCCCCCAAAAAAAAAAAAAAAAAACAAAAAAAACCCAAGGAAAAAATCTGTTCCCATGATAAGGGCTTACATTCTGGGAAGTGTCATTTTTACAAACTCCCATCACCACACAGATCAGTTTTAATTGATCTGAACTCATCTAACCAACAGGGTTTTCCCCTCTGTTCAGTTTTAGCACCAGAGGTGTTTTAAATGGAGCTAGTGTTAACAACTTTCTCCTGGCCTCAAATAGTTCAAGACCATCTCATTAGGAATTTGATAAATATCCTGAAGCAGCAGTCAGATTACAGACTAACAGGAATCTGTAATAGATAGGTGACCTATTTAACACCCCAGCTAACTTTCAAGCAGGATCGAGTTGAATAGGAGCAAGCTGTTAAGGGGAGATTTGCACACTGTAGATCTCAGTCCTCGAAGCTTACAAGATCATTACTATTTACCTAGTAGGCCTGACTTGCTCTTTGGACTAAATTTATCTGAATGCTTCAGACTGACTCTATTAGCATCACTCCTGAACTCTGCCTCAGCACAGAAAAGCAGATCAGGAAAGTTAAATTGCTGGGAACACAGTGGCAGTCAGATCCAAGGAGGCTGGCTCTTCATGACATATTTCTGCGAACAAGAGGCATTAAACATGAACCAGAACACCCAAGGATTTTGGCTCTGTGCCTTTGCTTCATAGGGAAATGCCTTCTCTCTGCAGCATCAAAGCAAGACAGGCATTTGGTGCAGTCACCATTAAAAGACTGGAGTGTGATAATAATGGTCTTCGATGGTGAGGGGCATCTCCTAGAAGAGAAAACCTTTCTAGTTTTCCTGTGCTTTGCAGTACCTCCTATGGTTGCCTTCTCCATTCTGAGCATGGTACATGCATAGGTTTTGCCTGTTCCCTCCTTTAACTATGTACCCAGCCAAAGTCTGCCAATTTTTTTTCTCTAATGTGTCAGAAAACCTACCTTTGGCTTTCCAGCCTAAAAGCTGCAACTCCAATCAAACCTCTTACTGTCTCATTTCTACGATTTCCTTTGGCTTCTGTCCTTCCCCACACTGACATCACCCACTTCCCTTCCACAGAGGACACAGGCTGCGATCCCTTTCTCAGCCAAGCGCCCTGAAGCTCTGAAGTGCTCTGCCAGATAACTTTGTTGCATTCTTACATGTTTTTTGGGGATGCCCACAGTTTTCTCATTTCTTCCCTATTTTTCTCCCTGTACCTTATTCCCAGCCATTCCCCCTGCTCCACACCCAGTAACAAACTCCACACCTCCTCTGGCTTGTCCTTCAGACATGTTTAAAAGTAAAGCAAAAAACAAGTCTTTGGCTAAATGAATTCACAATCCACTGAACAGCTTTTATCATAAGTACTTGAGGGCAGCGATCACCTTTTTGTTCAGTGTTCACACAACACCTACTTCAAAAGGAACTAATCAGTGACTGAGACAATCATACAACTAATAAACTCCAGTGGAGAACCATCATAACCTAATGACAATATTGTAGATCCTATAGGGTGATAGGCCTGTTGGAAGCTTTATTTCATCCACTCACAATCCTTCAAATGATCTCCTGCACCTATGGCTTCAAAAGCCACATGGACTGACAGGTAGAGCACTTGAATGGTCTGCTGAAAGCAAAGGCAACCCGCTGAAACTTTTCATCTGGAGTTTCCACTAAACCTGTCCCGTGGGAAAAGACAGTAGTAAACAGCTGAAGAGAAACACAGTCCAGACATTTCCACAGAAAGTAAATCTGCTTCCACAGAGTACCACATATTTCTTGCTAGCTATTATTTTTAACCTCTTGCAGATTTATTTTTACTACAATTTAAACGTATCTGTTATATGCCATAACATTATTATTATGAAAGACACTAAAATAGCAAAGTATTCTAGGCACTTGATACCATTTTACAAAACAGGGAATTAAAGCCAGCGATGACTGCAGCTCACTGCAGCAGCCACCGATGCACATGATCCCCTTTCAGCTTTTCTTCTTATACCTCCTCTGTGGGCAGAGGGAAGGTGAACAAAAAAATACGGAATTATTCCCAAGGTTCTGGTGTGCTTTCTCTTGCTGTTCAACTAGAAGGGAGCAAAAAGAGGATCCAATGGAATGAACTTCTGCCAGCTGCTACTGGGCTGTAGGCACAGCTTTTGGGCTCACAGCCCACAGCCACCAAAGCCACCAGCTAAGCCTGTACATCTCATACTGAAAACTACCTGGGATTGACACTCACCTTAGAATCACAAAATGGTTTGGGTTGGGACAGACCTTTAAAGGTCATCTAGTCCAACTCCACCCCAGCAAGTAGGAACATCTTCAACTAGATCAGGTTGTTCAGAGCCCCATCCAACCTGACCTTGAATGTTTCCAGGGATGGGGCTTCTACTACCACTCTGGGCAACCTGTGCCGGTGTTTCACTGCCTTCATAAAAAATTTCTTCTTCATATCTAGTCTGAATCTCCCCTCTTTTAGTTCAAAACCATTACCCTTTGTCTTATTGCTACAGGCCCTGCTATAAAGTCTATCCTCTATCTTTCTTATAAGCCCCCTTTAAGTATTGAAAGGCTGCAACAAGGTCTCCCTGAAGCAACCTTCTCTCCAGACTGAACAACCCCAACTCTCTCAGCCTGTCTTCAAAGGAGACATGTTCCACCCCTTTGATAATTTTTGTGGTCCTAACCTTGAGGCTTTCATTCCATTTTTCCACTAAGCTGTTTTAGATAAGCAAAAGTTTGTTTGCGCAAGGACCTCGGGTTTTGGCTTCATCCTGTATACTCTATTAAGTCTAATAAAATACATTTAAATTAATAAATTCTGTCTTTGTTAATCAGCTTAGCTTTTCAGTGCTCCAACACTGATGGACGTCTATTCATATCAAGAGAAACTATGGTAGAGAGTAACTCCATTCCTGAAAAGCACTGCTACAAAGCTCTTTGTTTTCAGCTTGGATGCTGTTTGGCACAACAGTTTGACATTCACTTACAAGACTGGTGAAAAATATGCACTGCTAATTTTCTTAAGTGCCATGCCAGCATCTCTGGGGGCCATGCATTTGCCTACCTTCCCAGCAATACGATTTGTTCCCAGCTAATAAAGTAGAATTCACATCACCAAAGAAAAGACTTTAGTTAGGGTGTCCCCTTCTTCATTCTTGAAAGATATATTCATGGCAAAGAGCTACAGTTGATAACATCTTTAAAATATGTATTCCCCCCCCCAACATGAGGGATACAAGCCGATAATCCCTGCAGATCTCCTTTTTCTCCCCCATTGCCCCCGTGGTTTATCATGTCCAATTAGCCATCTGCCATGCCTGCACTGCCATACAAAGGGAGCCCGCTCTCCTCCACTGCAGTCCATCAGCGGGGCTATTGTCCTGGCTGACAAACAAGAATCAGACACTTTTGTTTCCAGCTGACGATGCTGCTCCCAATGTAGGCTGCCAGTTGCCATTAAAACAGCAGGAGTGCCAGGGTACACTCCAGGAGTCAGGAACCACGCCAGCAGCGCTGATATTACCAGGGAAACTTTACAAAGCTCTTTTAGCTATATATATTCTAATTTTCAGGTAACAAACCAACCTGGGCCAACTACCACTCTTCACATCCCAGCTGCACCACAGCGCGCCCAACCTACTGCCTTTACTGTTTCACCAAGCGCTCACCTTGCGAAGGGTCCCAATCCTGAGAAGAGAGCAACATCTTGGAGTCAAATCTTTCCTTGTAATGATTTTTTTTTTTAAAGGTAAGTCATATCTTCTGCCACTTCAGCACAGCTTATTCCACACATGCACTCACAAAAAAAAAAGTAGTTTAAAAAACCTGAAAACTCCACTAAGTCTACATGGATGCCAACTATGCGATCAGGTTAATTTCTCTTACAAACAAAACACACTCACTCGTTTTCCCAAGGCCACTTCACTAACAGAAATGACCAGAGCAGCTGGTCTGCCAGTCACCAAGATGTTAAATTGAAGATCATTTCCTCTTATTATTCTCAGCAAAGCATGATGTGACCTTACGCTAAAAACTACAGTCTGCCTAATTATGGTAGTTTTCTTCCATCAGGGAAACTGAAATGCTGGCTCATATAATTAAGTTTACAAAAAAAGGAATTTCATTTTTAGTTTTAAAGGCAATTTGTTCCCTTGAAGTAGGAGTATGACAAATTAGGCCTATGTACCTATATGTTCCCAGTCATTATATTGTGTAATTTGGAAGAAACAGAAAACACTCCTAGATCTTGGTAACAAAGCCACACATGTTGATAAAGGAGAAAGAACCCCAATAAACCACAAATTTATTCTAGGCACAAGCTAATGAAAATGAGCACACAAAATGAATATGTATATTTAAAAGTAGAAATAGCATTATCTCCTAAGCCCTTGATTAGGAAACAGAAATTATTTAAACATCAATGAATGTTTTACATGGTATTTCACACTCCAGCATTGAACATACTTAATTTTAATCCACTACTTTGAATCTTCACTGAATAGTTCAAAATAAAATGACCGAAAAGCGACTGAAACTAATGCTACTCCACAGTAGTCACACACGTAACAACTTTCGCAATGACTTACAATAGAGGAAAGTCTTTGCCCTGTATTTGAATAGTGGGCTCATTCTGAACCGAATCTGAACTAAGACATGAAAACTTAAAAAACATTTTGCTGAAATATTACTCCATTCTTAGCAAGAAGTGTTCTAAATCCCATTTCAACACACTGCAGGCCACATATTGCACAGGTGACTGACTCCAACCTAGATTTATGATTGGCATTGCAGTGCCTGGGACAACTTCTGTTTTCGGTTACATCCATGAAAACTCCCAAACAATCCCTCTGAAGTCCTCTGGATCTGTGCAACAGTAACACAATCTGTCCCAGAACTGAGTGGAAAAAAAATAATTCAAAATATTATGACTTCTTTCTTTTACAGCCGTCCCTCCACGCTCTAGGGCTCTCCATTCAGACAATCATATTGGACTTTTTGTGTCCAGCTTTCTTTTGCAACATGTGTATTGTAATCTTCACTATTATTCTTGCCAGATTTGCTAAGCAAAATCCACCAAGTGGTAGAGTCCCTTCAGTTAAACACAGGGCACGTGTGCCATGCAAGGCTGTAAAACGGGAGTTGTTTATCCAAAGAAATATTAAAAGCAGGACACCGGTCCAAATCAAACAAAAGCACAAATACCTCTAAGTTGTTTCATGACTTACTTTAAGTTCCAGCCATAAAATGCACAGTGCTATGGGTTTATAAGGCCTAATACTCCATAAGTATTTTCTTTGATATAACTATGAAGTACTTAAAATACCACTGGGTACTGTATGGTGCGTGTCGCCATGGAATAATAAAGCTGCTATATACATCCATAATCAACCGTCCTAGGGACCGTAGGGTCACAGCAGCTGAAACAACAGAATACTTCACCCCCAACCTTCAAGAGGTCCAGAGCACCTGTCCGGCTGGAGAGGTCCCCAGTGGGCTCTTAACACGAGGGTGTGCTTGGAAATTTAACCAAAACCAAAAACCAAAACCCACCAAACCCATCAAAGTTGCTCCCATTTTTAAACCTTCTTGTTTCCTCAGCAGGTTATTCTTATGAGACTTCATAAAATACACTCTGGGAGGCAGGTGAGAGGAAACAACAATAACTATAATTGCCTGGCCAAGATGGATGATCACTTGCATCTGTGCAGCTCATCATCCCAAGACATGCATGGCCATCTAAGGCCACATGCATAATGGTCTACACAAGCTCTAGGAGGGTTGTGCAAGGCTCCTCTTTGATGACTTTGGCATAGCACTTTTCTTCTTTCAGAGTTTCAAATCCAAAACATAGCATAGGCAACAGGTTTCCCCCTCCAATAACTTCTGCAGGTGCCATATCGAGCCTTATTGCATCGCCTGTGCACTTTACTCGTGTCTGGAAATCAACGATTGTGGACTTCAGTACATACTGGCTCTGAACAGAAGTCGGGTGTAAAAGGCCTCTTCCTCTGGAAGTCATTTTGTTCAGCATTAATTGACTTCATATCAAATAGAATAAATATCTTCCTACTGGTCTTTAACACAATGCAATCGCATCCAGAAGAAACACATTGTAAATGACTATCAGATGTCACCCCTGTTGCCCTGAACATACTTCTGAGTGAGGAGGAAGGAAGGAGTACAGGAAAGAAGTGCTTTTCGAAACATAAATCACCATTTTAAATTGCTCCCTTCCAGGATGATACAAAAACTGATCGTTCCCTTTTGTCATAAGACCCCACAAACCAGCAGGTTCTGCACCATTTCTGAGCAGTGTCTGCAGGGTGAGCGGGGGAAGAGGACAGTCATTCCCACCAAGACCTCTTGATTCACCTACACGTTCATTGCCACATCTATGTGTCAATTCCTGGACCAGCAGAGCTCCCTCCAAGAGTCCCGAGGAGGAGGAGATGGGACAACAGCAGGGCAGAGCCATACAACCTTCCCCATGCACTGAGGTACCTGGTGACAGAGGCTTGGGAGAACCTGGGTCACCACATGTATTGAGATAACTGTCCTCCTCCCCCATGTAAATCACATGAAAAAACACCTACAATAGACAACAAGGAAAGAAAGGAACAAAACTCATATTCCTGACAGGGTCAGAGGTCAAAGCCTCCAGAGAACAATACAGATTTTAATTAACAGCATCACCTTAAAGAATACGGCAGCTTTCCAAGTGGTAGGCACAACCTGACAGTCTTTTCTACAACACAGCCTCCTTTATCAGCACACATTACCAGACTGGGCCTTATAAATTATAAAGTCTCAAGGTGACGAAGCCAGGCATCACACGAGCACCTCACCCCCATTGACAACTCAACTGAATCAATTTATCTGCTTTACGAGGAGACACTTGATTCCATCAGCCTCGAGGAGCACTTCTCTGCAGACATCATTTCAAGCACATCTATTGATCAAACAGCCTGGCCACTGCCAATCATTTTAAAGTTATTTAGTAGTGGAGCTGCCAGTCACTTGTGCACAAATGAACAACGCTAGAAGTATAACCGGCTGGTGGAAAGCAGAAAGCAAACAGAATAATTCATCACAGTCAAAGGAGATGGAACAATATCAATTTTCAATTCACTCACAGGAAGTATCGATGACAAAGTCAGCATCTTCATATCAGACATAATCAATGTTATACTCAAGTGCCAGAAAAATAAATTGGAAAATAAAACTCTACCTGCTAGAGGATAAGAAATATTGATGATTACCCTGGTCAGTAATTGGTAATTTGCTAAATTGTTCTGTCATTGAACTCTATAAATATTTAAAATTTTGGTACAGGATTTCTTTATGTTTCACCTCTGCTTCCAAAACATGTTGCAGAAATTCCTGCATCTTAGGCACAAAGCTAAAGCTTCCCCTCTGTGTTTATATCCAAGGGACCTCTGCCATTTACACACTTTACAAAGTGACTTACTTTATGTTTGAAACAACATGCATTTGGATTCAGTTCTATGCAATATAAAAGTCTCAGTACACATTTAATATAGACTGCTGAGAGTTCCAGAGAACTTGTGCTTATTTTATTATCTGTCACCCAAATAGACGTAAGAAACTCAATCAGGCGTACCTAGGTGTAGATTTGGTTTCCTACTCAAATATAAACTCAAACAGAAATGGTACACATCAGACAGAAACTACTGCCTCAATTCAGCAGCCAGTGTTATCCCAGAAATCAGAGCTGGAGACTGCAATAGTCATTTCTGCCCTTAAAGTCCCTCTGCCTGTTAATTTTTATCCCAATTACATGGGAGTGATTCTCTAAAAGAAGACTGAATTACTCTCTGCATATATCTGATGGTGAAAATTAGAATAGTGCCTACTCTGCCTGTCTCCAGGGAGGTTTCAGTGACTGCCAGCATCAACCACACAGGTGCTAAATCCACCCCTTCTTAAAAACCATTCCTAGTTCTCACCAGTGTAAGCACCAGAACAGACTCTCCTTTATTACCTCATGTTAATTCCTTCAGTTTTACTTTCCAGGTACAGCTCAGAGAGCTGCTGTCTCAGCTGCCATCACTGATAAGGGACTGCTACCTCCCTGTGTTTGGGTGCTGCTGGGGGAGCCGCTTGGTGCCATCCCCAGCACCAGCCTCCTCTGCCGGGAGCAGCCTCTCCATCCTCAGCTAACCAGCAACCAGCCCAGCTGGTTGCTAAAAGCCTCTGAGTGAGATGTTCGTGTTTAGACTCCATTTTTTTTTTTCCCACTGACAATAATGAGTTCATGATTTTCTGTGTAGTAGCTATGAATTTGGAAAGAGTTTAGGCAGTTTAGCGTATGCTTGTGCTATTGGAGAAGCTAGTCTTTAAACCACAGATTCATATTTTATTTGATGTGAATGTACAAGGGCATGTAAGCCACAGTGGTTATGCTTTACAAATCCACAATATATGTTAAGAGAGAAGGAATAAAAGAAAAAAGCTAAAATTAAGGGGGAAAGGATGCTAAGTCAATGCAAGTCTCTGCAGCTATTACAAATCACTCCGTCTCACAGTCCTTACCCAGGCAAGATTGCCATTGACAGCCAAAAAGAGGAGTGGGAGAGTTGGTTGTGTCCTGTCTACAGTTGTTCTCTTCAGCCCCACAGCAGATGTTCTCTCTGCCATCCATTAAAACCATCTTCAGACAGGCCCAACTGCAGTGCATGAACCCCAGAAGTTTGGGGGATAGTAAAGTGAGATAGACAGAAGTAAACGCTGCACAAACAACGCAGGAAACCAACAGTGTAATTTCACGAGAGTTGTGCCTGCTCTCATGCTGTTTCACCATTTATCAGTGATGTAGCCTGGCCATTGCAACAACTGACAAACAAAATGAATTACTAGGAGTTGTTTTCTTTTTCCGTATCATCTTTTTTGGACACAAAATGCTATATAACAGAATATAGCACAGAAACAAGAATTTTGCCATCGCCAGTGAAGCTTAAGGTAGATGAGACAACCATCAGAGATGGCCTATACATACATGCTTCAGTGCAAGAATACGGCCTAGGCACCTCTTCCAAATCCAGGTTCCTGTGATTTTGTTTCCTCAAGAAGCTGAAATGTTAGGTGACTTTCTGAAATCTCCAGGTTAAATGTATAAGGCACATGATAAGTGTATTCATGGATCTACAGGTGAAATTCCAGGTGAAGGAAGCAGACTGGGAGAAATACCTAGTCATATGCCTCCCTGTGCTTTTTCCTCATTTAGGAATGCTTTTTTCATATAAGCTAGAGAGACTTGAGTCTCTCCAAATCCTGCTAACATGCTTATGTTGAGAAGGCAGTGTCACAGAGAAATGATTCAGCTTTGGGCGAAGGAAAGGAGAGAGAGAGGGAGAGAGAGAGAGAAAAGGTGGGGGGAACCTTAATTAACAGGTTCCTCTTAGAAGGAAAATTGGTGGATTATTTTTTCTTTTTTTTTTTTTTTAAACAAATCTGTCATCATTGAGACTTAGGAAATTAGCCTGTAACCAGGTAGGCTATCAACAGGCAAATATCCTATGGCTTAATGGCTTGCGGATCACAAGATACACACAGCCAGACCTTATTATAGTTATCCTCTAGATCAAAGGATTTTCACATAAATGGGGTGCAGTCTACCATAGCAGGGAGCTGCTGCAGGCCTTCAGGATTTTCCTTCTTTAAAGTTTTTGGTGATTACATAATTGTTTTTTAGTAACTGGAGCTCAAAGTGCTGCATGTAGCTAATGAGCAGGTAGAAGGAGGAAAACAGCTGAAAAGCAAAGTCTTGACAAACAGCTGTGGCAATAAGTGCCAGTCCTAGCCTAAAAGGGTCAATCTCCTTATGAAACAGGCATTTATTCTTCACAGTTTTTAATTATAAATCTACCACGATTCTTTCTTAAGATTTCCTCTGTGGAAGGGGGAGAAGGGGGCAGACCACAAGTTGCTTCAGTTGAGATGCTAATCCTGTGAAAAGCCATGTTTCAGAGCTGAGGGCTCCCACACAAACACTACCTCATGAACTGGTGGTGCAGTGGGGTCCCCAGCACGTACCCGTTGTCCAGAGAATTTAATTAACCACTGCATCATTAGCAAAGGCCCCACACCACGCTCTGCTGTAGCCCAGCTACCCTTCTGTTCCACTTCAGCATCCTCCGAAAGCGGAGAGCGAAACACATGGCTCTCACCCAGCCCTCAGATACTT
>NW_010310830.1:0-1270 GCF_000700745.2 Antrostomus carolinensis
ACACACACACACACACACACACGGGGAGAGATAGTGGGTAAATGGTAAATATTTAGGGAGAGAGTGTAGTGTAAAATAATAAATAAATGAAATAAATAAATAATAAATTGGCTAATGACATAAATAAATAAATAAAGATAAAATAAATGATTAAATAATAATAATAAAAAAGGAAATAAATAAATAATAAATTAAATAAATTCTCAGCACAATGAATGGGGAAGGGGGGGAGCACAGCTGTATGCCAGGGGTGAGGAAGAGCGAAAAGAAGAAGGTGGGGGTCAGGAGGTAAAAAACCTGAATTTAAAAAGAAAAAAAAGAAAAGAAGGAAAAAAAACCCACCACCAACCACCATCAACAATAACAACAAAACCTTGGCAGATGGAGTGCAGGCAGAGGGAGAGATTGACATGTGGATGGGAAATAGGGAGAGAGAGACCTAGAGTGTCACGGAGGGCTGTAAATTTTATATATATATATATATATGTATGTGTGTTTATATGTGTGTGTATATATATGGATATATGGATAGGCATATAGGTGCGCGTGCTGCGCGCCTATACAGACAGACAGACTCAGACAGACAGAAGGAGAAGAGCCCTCACACACACACATACACACACACACACATACATACACACACACACAGACAGACGCCTGCACATCCACGGGGAGGATGAGGAAGGGTGGGAAGAAGGAGGAAGAAAAAAAAAAACAACAAACCAAAACAAACCAAAACAAAAAAAAAAAAACCAAACCAAAATAGTAGGGAAGAAATATTCACCTTCCCGCCTCATGCCCACTTTGAGGCACTTCTTGAGGCGGCAGTACTGGCACTGGTTGCGGTGATGTTGGTCGATGGGACAGTTCCTGTTGGCCCGGCATGTGTAAGTTAAGTTCCTGCGGACGCTCCTCTTGAAGAAACTTTTGCATCCTTCGCAGGTGAACTGGCCGTAGTGCTTCCCGCTGGATTTATCCCCGCACACCACGCACTCGATGTGTTGTTGACTTTGACCCGCACCTTGTGGACCCGTTCCCTTGTCCCCAGCAGTGCCTGGTGTAGAAGGGGGTCCCGGTTGATTTGGGGTCTGAGGTGTATGAGGAGCGGCCGAACCCCCTTGTTGTTGCTGTTGGGGTGGTTGTTCTCGAGTGGGTTGAGATGCGGTGGGGTTGGGGCCGCTCGGGTTGCCCCCGGCCACGTCTTCCTGCGGATCTCGCCAGCTGCTAACTACCATTGCCATATCTCGGGCCCAAAAAAGTGCTGGGGAGC
>NW_010310831.1:0-502 GCF_000700745.2 Antrostomus carolinensis
TGGATGGATGGTGGAATCTATTTTAAAAAATAACAATAATAAAAAGAATCCCGTCTAAATAGGAAACGAAAGCCAACATGTTCAAAACCTGTAATATACTCCTCGGAAGGTGCTTCCAGACAGGAATTTCCTGAAAATGAGGCTAATAGTTTTAATTATGGCTCCTATGGCTCCTAGACATTTGAAAGGAAAGGTCCTCATAGCAAATTAAGGTTAGATTTGCAATCTGCAATCTCAGAACATCAAACCAAAACATCTCCACGCAGAGGGAGAACGAAATTATGTTAATGGCAACTCATATATTAATTTTATTTGCTTCCTGAAATATTCCACCAATATTAACGCAGTTTAGTCTCCGCTCTCCGGCTTTGTTTTGGTTTAAACTCAGTGAAGACAACGTTTTCAGATGCATTTCCCCTATTGCAGATGGGTGTTTACTCTTGAAAGGTTTAAAGTAGAAGCTCTGTAATCCGATTTGGTCACTCGCCGTTTAATTGCCAAG
>NW_010310831.1:604-910 GCF_000700745.2 Antrostomus carolinensis
TGCCCGTTTTCTCCTGGTTTTCGCCCGGTTTTCTCCAGCTCATCCCACGGTCCTGGGGGGCGGTGGGCTTGGTTGGGGTGCGCAGCTACGGGCGAAATCGCGCGGGGAAATGTCCCGCGAGGGGATAGGGAAAGGGGAGGTGGAGAAATAGTGACAGCTCAGACACGGGGGGCAGAAAATCTACGGATCGATACAGCGCGGGATGGTGGTTCATTGCCGGCATATTTCACCCGTGAATCTCTCTAAGGAATTACCGAGGCTACATATATTTTTAAATTTTTATTTTATTTTATTTTACTTTATTTT
>NW_010310832.1:0-55240 GCF_000700745.2 Antrostomus carolinensis
GGCTGGGGTCCCGCAGGATGGCTGGTGCTGGGTGTCCGGCTGCCGGCCAGGGGTGCCGGGGAGGCAGGAGCATCTCCACATGGTCAGATGGAGGCTTCTGACCACTTTGGCCACCACGATGCTGCAGACCTGCTATTGCTCAGGGGTGCTGCTTCATTTGGGGCATGTTCCTGCCCCAGCTACCTTTGGGCTGGAAGAGTTAGCAGGGCACAGCTCCAGTGTGGTGGGACAGCCGCCACAGAAATATTAAATTGAAAGCTATTGAATAGGAAATGACAGCAAGCCAGCACGTGGTTATCTCAAGTGAGGTCTGACCTTTACAGAACGACCACAGTTCCTGTCTTACTTGAGGAAAGCATTTGCTGATGGTGGAACCAAGCTACGTGGCCTTGCTGCAAAGCTGTGATGTTGGTGGGTCTGCCAGACCTCTCCGTGACAGGAGTGGGACAGCAGAGCGGCTAAGAGGGGTTGGAGGCTAAGGCATGGCAGCACCCCTGCAGCCTCCTTGTGCTGCTGTCTGGCTCCTTCGGCACCTGCAGCTATGACACCAGGTTGTGGCATCTCACTGATGGGCAGCAGATCCCACCTCTCCATCCCCCCCAGCAGTAACGAGAGGGATTTTTTTCCATGGTGTACTCAGCACAGTATTTGACTGTGCTTCTGTCCCCTTACCAAACACTTCAGGTATCCCAGTGCCAGCAATGCCAAGCACTGTAATTCCTGTTTTCCTCTCCTAACAAAATCTCATGCTTGGTTTCCTGACCGTGCTTCCCAGGTGAGCTTCTCTCTTCCCTTCTCCTCATTTATTTGCAGGACAGACTAACCCTGCTTCTTCCAACTCCACCTCGTTCCCCTCTCCATCTCTTGAAATCTCAACTCAATGACCGTACCCTGATACCTCCAGTCATTGCTACTGTTTCCCTCTAACCTTTCTCCTCGCTCTGCTTTTGCCTTTCCTTCCTACCCCCCACAGTTGTCCCCAGCCCGTGAACCCAACCATCGCTTTTTGCTTGCCGATCCCTCGCTGGGGCTGCTGCTGCTCTCTGGGGGCTGCGGACCTGCTGGGATGGTTTGGGGGAGTGTGGTTTTGAGCACCAAGCACCTTTCTCCGCAGCATTGAGGTGCTTTCAAAACAGCCTTAAAAATGGCTCCAAACTGAGCGAGGCTTGGCAGGTCTGCCGTGATTTCAAAGCAATCGCATTCAAATCTGGAGGGAGGAAGTTTGGCTGAAATTGCCCCCGAGTTACCTATTTCTGAGGACCTCTGTAGTACAATAACCTCTTTGAGGGATTCCAGGGCAGGATCCATGAAAACTCTCTTTCAGTGAATGAGAACCTGATGACATTCTCATTTCTGGGCTGAAAATTTTGAACTGATGCATTATGCACCAGACTGAAAGAATCCTTCTTGAGGGAATAAAACTGCTCCTTTAGAAAGCAGAGTGAAGGATTCCTTTTCTAGGAAGGGGTAAGGTGAACACTTCCAAATTCAATTCTCCAAATAAAGGATTGCAGCCAAGTTGAAGACACGAATAACCAACTGCCTAATGGGGACCATGCAGAATACCTGCTCTTACTTTATCTCCTAAGCCCTCCTGCCCCTCGTGCTGTCTGTAAGCTGCCTCTGATAGGGTAGGCAGAAATATAAATCCACTTTTTCATGGGCTTCTGTTATGGGAGAAGATTTTTTAATTATTCAGAAGTGAAATTTGTATTTTTCTTTCATTTTTTGCTGTTTCCTTTCACCTTGAGGTCTCTGCATTATTGCTGTTGAGCGTTACTGTGTTTGCCTCGTCCCTTCCATAAGGCAGCAGCCCAAAGGATGACATGGTCAGATGTTTGTCCTTGTCGGAGCAGGGACATGGTTCAGAAAAAATGATTTCCATTCCTTTCCAATGTTGGACCGTGGATCTTTCTGAGTGCAGAGTTCAGCTGGGTACAAGGGTTCTCCTGACGCTCAGGACACACTTTCTCCGAGCTAAGCCGCCTGCACGAGGCTGCAGCAGGTTAACGTTATGCCGGATCAGTTATCGTCTGCTGTTCTGTGGCCAGGAAGAGCTTGTACAGACACTCGTGAAAATTCCCTGTCACCATTGAAGTAACTGGTCTTGACTCTCATTTCAGTGATGCCAAGCTGAAGATCATTTGAAGTTCACTTTTTTCCTTTGGCTGACGTTGCAGCAAAAGATGAGAAACTCCTCTACAATCAGTTGTGTTCCCCATGCCCAGTAGACTGTGGCTATTGCAAAATGTGGAGAAACTGTGGTTGGTAAAATCTGTGGCAAATCCCAGTAAGAAGTTCACTTTTGGTTATTGAGGCACAGGTTGTGAGTCCTCCACAAACATCTTCTAAAACCTCTTTCCACGTGCAGCCCAGGTGGTAAGGAAGATCCAGAGGCTTCCTCTTTGCAGGAATGAGGGAGGTATTTGTGTCTTGCTCCTGATGTTCTTCAGCGCTGCTGACAGGTTTAAGGGATGAGAAAGCTGCTGCTATGGCTGTGATGGAGAAGACTGATAAAAGTGGTAGAAGTGCTTTGATTAGGGCTCAGTTAGAGGAAAACCTCTGCAGACCCTCTGGGCTTGTGCTGGTCTCCAAAACCTGAGTGTGAGCTGCCGTACCACACTGCTGATTGGGAGGTCTGAGGTCCCTCAAGTTACAGAGACAACCTTCAAACAAGCATTTAGTTTCCTGCTCCGGCAGGGGGATTGGACTAGATGATCTTTCGAGGTCCCTTCCAATCCCTGACATCCTGTGATTCTGTGATCCTGTGGGAAGCATATCTTGATTTTTCATTATCTTGGGGAAGCACCTGAGTTCCTTTCCACCCAGGCAGCAGAGGGATGCTCTGGGCACAGTGTGGATCTTCTGCAGGCAGGTGTGACACTCAATATTTTGGCTTTTTGTGGGAGGATCTGACAAATCACAGTGCAGTATGGAGGATGAAAAAAACCTCTTGGCTATATGTTAACATCCCAGATGTGATATCAGTATGTGTTCATGTCTACTGGATCCTATGGCTTTTATGGTGGTTCTGCTCGCAGACATCGATACAAGCTGTCTTGTGTATGCAGGAGGTCCCGTTCACGTGCTCCATAGATTTCAGTCTCTGTGTGCATGTGCTGACTCTTCCTCACATCTATGGGTTTCTCTGCTTCCTTCATTCAGGGTCCTGCCAAATCTTCTTTATTCTGTGAAGCAGCAAGAAGTGCAGATAGACTAAAGCTGTCTTGTATCTAATGTTTCACTAGTGGGACCTGTCTTTAATTTCACATGTAATAAATGACCAGCCTGACCACAGTCATGGCTGGGGTTGGGATGCTGACTCAGAAAAACACTTCAGCGCCTGTATTTGGCTGCTACTGTCTGACAGACTGTTTGTGTCTCCAGTGACATGTTTATTCCTGTTTTGAAGAGGGAACTGGCAGTCAGAGGAGAGTGATATGATGGGTACTGTGCGTATCGGAGGACAGATCTGTTGGTTGTGTTTCTGTCTCACTCTATCTTATTTAGATACAAAAATAGCTTGAAGGTGGGTTGGGTTGTTAATGAGATGTTGGAGAAGAGGGAATCATCATCACAATTCATCAACCATGTGTAATTAATGTCTGAACCATTTGGGGTGACTATTACTAGATGGCTGAGGAGAACTCTGAATCTCTTAAAAAACCCCCACCTCTTAAACGTTGAAGAAAATCAAAGATTATTAAAGCGATGGAGACATACTTTCTTAAATCTTATATGAACCTATGATTTCTCCCTGGAGGCCAAGTCCTCCATAGCTGCCTGTCTGCCTGGATGAATTTGTTGTAATCCAGTGTATGAATGTGGCATTTCATGCTTAAAAGAAAAGTGAAAGAGACGTTTCCCATGCTTCTTTTTCATATGCTATCAACTTCATTTCCAAAACAGTGGTTTCTAAACTCCAGATGAAGTTTGCTCTGACTCAGACTTTGCAGAGCTCTACTTACAGAGGTCAAAATGCACAGCGGTCCTCAGAGCAGTGTTTTGGACCAGCAGTCATGCCCAGGTTGTCATTTATAAAGTTGAGATTTGTTCAGGTGTTTGCTCAGAACTTGGAAGCAGCCTCATTTCTCAGTTAAAGAACAAAATCATTACAAGTTTTGAGCCTGAAAGAAGACAGGAAAAGTAAATGAGGGAGTTTAAAGCTGTTGATGGTGTTATATATAAAGGTTTGTCTGCCTTTGTAGGCTGAGTCGCCTAGAATGGAGTTTACAGTGTAAGCATCAAGACCTAGGCCATCAACTGTCGTCTAAACCTGGCAGGATTCCTTATGTGGAATAATTTGTTATGTGGAGCGGCCGTGTTGCGGGCTGCTCTGCGACTCAGAGTGCGAGTGGGCTGTATTCAATTTTCACTAGGATCAATTTTTCTATGACTTTGCTTGGCTGTGCATGCTTTTGCAATCAGATTAGCAAAGATTCTCTCTGTATTAGGAGCTGTTACAAGGTCTTAATTCATGCTTTTTGGAAGAGTTTCTTCATCAGCGGGGCTCACTGATGTCTCCATCTGAAGAAAGTGCCCAAGAGCAACCACTCACTGTGGTTTTGTTCTGTGGAGCAGGGTGCCTGGAGTGGCTTCAGTAACAGCTGGGCCATGTTCTTTAACTGCAGTGACACAATCAGGACCATGTTATTTTTGGCTCTTTCTCTGCTTTTTATTTTTTTTTTTAAATTTAAACGGTGATATAAGATGTTTGCTCAAAACTAAGTTTTATCAAGTTGTTCCTTTTTCCCAAATCTCTCACCCAAATACGTGGTCCAGGCATTGTTATTTTGTACACTTACTGTGCAAGTGGCTTTTTCTCCGTGTTAGTGGTTATTTTTTTTATATATAGCATGCCTCTCAAAAATTATTAATTAAAATGACTTATTGGAAAAATCAGTTTGGATTTTTTCCCCTGCTCTTAAACAAAATTTAATAGGAAGCCTTTGGTTTTGAGCTCTGGATAATATTTCCTCTTTGGCAACCCTGCTAATCATCACTGACAGATATTTCTTTCAAAAAGATTGTTTTGCATAGACAAAACTTGGCAGAGAGGTCGCCTCTGAAGAGAAGGGGAACAATAGGAAGTCAGCTATTTATTTTTAAAAATAGCTTCTTGTTTTTCCCTGTCTGTGTGGCAACTGAAGGTCTAAGCAGTGTGGCTCTCCTGGTGGGGAAAGGTCTCTGCCAGGGAATGCTGGGGTCAGGGGATGAGGTTTCATGGTTGCTCACACCCACCTCAAGTCTTGCAGGTGGCAGGGCTGGCCCAGACCCTTCCTCACATCGCTTCCCCAGTAGATGAGAAGGGACCAGGCGGTATGAGCTTGACTGGGGGAAGGATCAGGGAGATGTGAAGCCTTTCCAGGTATGTGTCATACAGTGATGCAGGTCTCTGGTCCTCTCCACCAGCCCACGCTCCTCTCCATCAGTAGAAACTGCTCGTCCCTAAGGACGAGAGCACCAGGAAAGGTAACATCAAGGCCTGGCCCAAGGGAAATGAATCACGAGGTGACATATTGGTACCTGTTTTCTGGTCCTTTGCTCATTGACAGGCAGGGTAGGGTGCTCTCACCCCAGCTGCAGGGCAGAAGGCACTGCACCCTGCAGCCTCGACGCCGGCGCAGACACGGGGGCTGTTGCTGTTAGTAGCTGCTCTACGCACGTCTGAGTGACCCGGTGCATGACCAGCTGCTTCGTCAGCCACCCGCAGCCACAGGCTTGGGGTGGGACAGGTGACCTGGGGAAGGAATGAGTGAAGGCAGAATTAGGAAATGGGTTTGAGGTTGTGGTGTGTTGTACATTGGGTAAAAATAAAATAAGTTGTGTACGTAGGGGTGGAAGGGAACATCTGGTGGGAAGCAGTTTAGTTCTGTTTGTTTGCAGGACCAGGTTTATATTGGGCATATTGAGTGTTTACCAGCCCCCCCGTGTCGGTCTGGGTTTGAAGGACAATTCCTCAGCTGATACACATGAGCATTGTACCCCCGAGGCGGGTCAGGGAGGGTTGCAAACCCCTTACCGGGCTCTGGGTTATGTTTAGTTGTAATTCCCGAGTGAATCGGACTTGGTTTGCTCCAACAACATGAGGTCATGACTGCATGGATCACGCCTTGGCTTAGAAAGGGAGAGGGCACACAGGAGACTCCTGTCTGCAGTGGGAGCAGGTGGGAGCATTACCAGACTATGGACCCAGTGCTCTCTGTGCTGTTACCGCGGCAGAAGGAGTTGCAGGTTTAAAGTGAAGCACTGGCTAAGTGAAAAAGACAACAGAGGGTTGGCCCAGGAGAGGAAGAATGAGAAGAAATGTGGTCATCCTCTTACTTAACCATTTACAAGAGGAAAACCTTTTTAATTCCTCTTTCATCCTGTCCTGGAATACATGAAAGCACTTGATACAATGTAAAATTAATTTAAATTTGATGAAGACCACTTTTTTTTTTACCATATGCTGTTGGGAGAGGTGATGATCTCTAATTACCACCTGATAACACCAGCTTTTTTAAAAATTTGAGAATAGCTCAGGTGAATAATCAAAGTAAAAGATGTAAGTAACAATTAGCATGTGTAATCTGACTTGTTACGAGGCAGCATGGAGAAGCCTTAGAGCTGGAGTGGAAGTGCACTAAAACCAAAGACCAACCAAAACTGAAAAAAAAAGCCCATGAAAATGTTGAGTTTGTTCTATAAACTGAGATACTGTGGTAGTTACAAACTGTCCTTGCAAGAAAATGGCCGGATGTGAGTTTTACTAGCAACACTGGATGTAAAAGGGCATCTCTTCAATCCTTCTATGCTATTGTCTATACCCTTTATTCTTTACATTGGTACGAATCATTACTCCTGAACTCTCAATTATGTGAAGTGAATTAGTTAGTTAGTAAGGGAATTAGTTGTTTTTCAGATTTACTCTTGCCCTGACTGTCATTTGGCCATATCCTCATTTATGTACAGGAAGCTTTGTGTTGTTATGAGAAGTGTAAATGTGCATTTTGGTCACACTTGGTGATCTTAAAGGTCTTTTCCAATCTAAACGATTCTGTGATTAAGGTGAAGATTTTTTTATTTTTTTTAAAAAAAAGGATGGCCAAATCAGAAGATTAACTAAGTAATATTAGATCTCTTGTAAACAGGTATTTTAAATACATTATTTACAGAACCTGAGATTAAATAATGGCCCCAGCACTTAAAATTTAGTCCATACATCTGAACCCTTCACCTATACCAAGTATCACCAGTGCCCTGGGCTGTATTGCAGCCAGACCCTTACAGCTTCAGCTGCCAGAGAGGAGCTTTTGTGACACCGTCTGGTATTCATTTGTCCTGTATTGTAAAAGCAGTGATGTTGTGTCTGTGATGATGTAAGGATGTAAGAACGGTGATGGTTGTATGATACTAGCTTCCAGAGCTGAAAAAGCTGTGTAAATTTTGGGGCATGCAAACTTACAGAAGGGCTTTTGATTTGAAAGCTCATTTGTTTTTCCATTTTATATGTCATTCTAATAAAGTGTACTACCTCTCCCAAATCTTGTTTTTCTTAATTTGTACAATGTTATATGAATTAACATACTCATTTTTCATTATTAAGTGTATGTATAAATCCATTAAATTGTGTTATTTAATAAACAAAAAATTTGAAATTGTAAGTTTTACTAATATGGGACACATTCCACTTACAAATGTCTCTAAAAGCCGTTCTTTGGGCATAGTGCCTTTTTTCCCTTCTGTTTCTTATCTGTCCTTCAAACTAATCAGTATATTTTTCAAGTGAGGGGAAGGGGAAGGTCTGAAATGTTTGTTTTGGCATTTGCTTCAACGATATGATTGTGGTTGGTTGGTTTGATTTCCTCAGTAACCAAAAAAACAAACCAAAAGTAATTTCTCCTTCATCATCTAATTAAATGCAAGCAGTACATGTACTTTTTTTGTAGATGCTCTAAGTTCATGGCATAAATTTCCATCCTTGTCCTAAACCTGCCAGTCTGTGCACCAGTAGAAATGAGATATTTAATCTGCTTCAGCATTTGACATGAGGTGCTGGAGTCAGGGGAAATTCAGATAAGAAATCTTTTAACAGGCTGGCCTGTAGGATATTAAAATCTGTTTATTAATTAAGTTATTAATTTTTACTATACTATATAGTAGAGAAAGAGAAAACATTGTAATGTGGGTGTATTGAAATAATCCAATATTAAAAATACTAATGTTTCTTTGCATATTTTATGAATCTGTGCCAGATTTCCCTATGGATTCTAATAATGGCAACTGTAGAGGTGCTGGCATCGGTAAGTACACTTTTCTAAAACTGTATAATAAGCTATAGTCTTTCAAATCCTTTTACTGTTTGATTAAGTGAGAGGGACACTGAGCAATGTTTAAATACTCTGTCTTGTCTGGGGATCCTGTAGACTGTGCTTCTGTATCCCGTGGGCAGGTGGGATCTGGGGCTGGTCAGCCTGTGGACCTCTCAGCAAACAACTCAATTAACTCTTTAGCTCATCTTCAGCTCTCATGCCTTCTGCTTTTCTCAGAGGAATATTTCCATCAAATCCAGAGGGCTGTGCTGATTTCTTTAAAACTTTTGCCTCAAACAGTGGGAATGTTCATTAAATGGGTTTTCACTGGGCAAAACCAGTGAAGATAATGGTTCATTCGGACCTTAAAGTTTGCAAATTAAATTTGGTGCTTTTTATAGATAATGGCAAAACTCCTGTTAACCTGAGGATGCTGAAGCTGAGACCTTCTGAATTTGGTTTTATTTTAACAGGTCCCCTGTTGCTTTTTATTTTTGTTTTGTTTTTGCTGGAACTAGTGGGTGAAGATGCACAGAAAAATTGCTGATGACAAGAAAGGGTAATATTTCTATCACTGCTTTTGGCTGTGCAAACACAGTTTCTGGTTCAATGTGCTACATCTGTTTCAACTGACACACACAGTTCAGCCACCTAAAAGGCTGTGTTTCATAACTGGTTTGTTTATACATTTGGCAAAGTAAATTTGGAATTTTGCCATTGGAAATAGAACTCTTTTTTTTTTTGCAGGTAGCAGCCTGATACCTTTTAAAAATCCTGCGATCGGCTCTATGGTTTCTGGAGCACATTGCATGTGCTGCTGTGAGTGGGCAGGACTCATGGTTTACCCCTGGTCAAGGCACCTTTTATTCCTTTATGCAGCCAGATTTTAGATGTATTTAAGATGGCAGTGATCCATGGGGAAAACCCTTTTCCCATGTAGTCCATTTGTTTTGGCATTTACAGGGAGCTTTCAAAGGTATAGATTTTGAGCTCTTGTTAGTCCTGTATTGACTTGTATTAAAAACCAGTATGGAATGGCAAAGTTAGCCGAGATCTTGGGTCAGAACTGGTGTGAGCCTCTGCCACCTGTCTCAGCGCTTGGGATATAACGATGTTGTGGCCCCAGAGTAGTTCTGGCAGCTTCAGAGGAGACTATCATGTAGGACTGGACTTACCCTGAGCACCAACAGATGCAGTACGTTTTTATAGCCACCTTTTGTGCGTGTTCACTCTCCCTGGGGAAAGCTCAACTTTGCCAGAAGGAACCATCAATCAAATATGTGTTCTCCAGTACATCTCATGATGTGCTTCCTTTGAAAGTCAGCATAGCAGAAGCTGGGAGAGAGGAGTTGGTTCCAGCTCTACAACTGACTTTATAACTGACCTTGGCAAGTGACTCTGTGTTAGTTTCTGTGTCTCTAAATAGTAGTTAGGAGTAATGCAGCATTTTGTAAAGTTCTTTGATACGTAAATTTGAAAAGCACTAGGGTGACTAGGAGGTATCCTTCATTAAGAACATGGGCAGGTCTATAATTTGCTTCTCGAACAGACTAATAAAAGATATTCCTCCAATTAATAAAATAAAATAATCAAATACCATCTTAAAACTGAGAGAAATGTGAGGTTGTGTATTCACGTTTTGTAAGTTAGACTATTTTATTCTACTTGTGCCATAGAGCGAGCAGGAGAACGTTAAAGTGTATAACTTGTTGGACTTGAATGCTGAGATGCCTGTATGAGTGTGGGTCATAGGAGCACATCTTTTATGGCCTTTTTCAAGGCAGCCTATAAAATGGGCCATAATTTGGCCTAAAGTGTGCATGAGGTCCCACAAGCAGAAGGGAAGCCAAAAATCACTTCCCTTCTCTGCCTTTATTAAAATAATAAACACAGTCTCATACAAAAGCTGAAGCCTGTAGGAGTCTATATATAGATTGCTGAGGATGTGTTTGAAATTCAAGGAAACAATATACTCTTCTTTTGCCTCTTCCCTGTATTTTTTTGTATTTTCAACTATAAAAATTCTGACAAACGAAAATAAATAATTATTTGAGAAGTTCATAACCATCTGATTCCACCTTGGTTTTTTAATATGGAGAAATCTTATGTAGCAAATCAGAGTTCTTTTTCAGACTTTTCATGTTGGATTTAACTAAGCCACTAGCTTATATGTGTTGGTATTTTAGAATGATGGTGTGTAGAAACAGGCTGCATTAAGTCTACTCCCACTTAGATGCCAAGTCAAATGTCCAAGTAGATGACCATGTGTACGTAGTACTGGGACTTGCTGTTTGAAGTGACTCCACCAAGCTCCATTCAGACACTCACTTGAAATAAGGAAATATTTGCATTAGAACAACCAGCTGTGAAATATGGGTGATGTTAATGAACGTGTGGATCTGGAGCTTCAGCATTAGCACACTCCGGGCACTAATGAAGATGTTTTTCCCTCTGTTGTTATTCCCAGCTATCTGGAAGCTGCAGCACTGGAAATGCTGCTCTGACAGTGCTCGTTTGTATTGTCTTTTGAAGGCCACCCTTACTGCCTTAAGGGCTAATCATTTCCCTATTTTAATTAAACCTGAGGTTCTGGGTCATAATAAAATTGTGTAAAATTTACACAAAAAATTGAGGAAGAGTCCAGAGCACAATCAAAGGTAACATCAAACACCTGCAGCAGTCAAGTGAAGCCCTTCAGTCTCTTAAACTCAAATCTCTCTTAAACCTCCTGCCAGATGGTGCTGGAGAGATGTGGTTGAGGTTTCATTTTGTCGGGACCATTCCAGAGCAGGGAGCCACATGTCACTTGGTCCCACCACCCTCCAGCACGCTTCATCTGTTGGCTGTAGCTCTTGGACATCTTCAGGTGTAAAGGCGCTCTGTTTACTTTATGGTGCAGCTCCAAAGATGAACTATACGTTGAGAATTAGCCACAAAAATCATATTCCTTATGGTGAATGCCTGCTGTCCAGAATATCCCAGTTTGCTAAACCGAGCTGAGATGTGTAGTCTCCAATCAAATGTTAAATCGTGCCCTGTTATAGTATTTTCTTTCTGTATCTGTGTTATGGTCTGTATGATTAAGGGTGCAGAAAGGAGAGCATTCTATAAGTGTAGTACAGAAGAGGGAACAACATTGTAATGATATGAATTGCAGCACCTGTGAGCACAGAAGAGACCAGGACTGAACTTTGAATTGGCTTAAAATGGAAGATTTTGTCACTTCAGGCTCCCAAGTCCTCGTGTCTTTGTTGTGTGAGGTTAGTTGGTCATAATGGTTTGACTTTTTAAATTTCAGCATGTCACATTTTCTCCTAGAAACCTTTGAGGTCTCGTGGACAGTTCCACAACATCTTCCAACAGAACAGACCAAAAAAAACTGTGGTTTTTAATATTTCACTTGCCTTTAATAAATAAGTCAATTCAGTGAAATTTTCATTAGGTGTGAGCTTGAGGTTTCAGGGAGATTGTCACTGAACATACACTCTTTTCTTTCTAAACAAAACTTTCTGTTTTTGTAGAGCGCTGCAAATGCAAGCCAATAAAAGCTACCCAGAAGACCTATCTACGCAACAATTACAACTACGGTAAGAACAGCTGCCTGGCCAGCTCCCAATGTTTTTAAGGCTACAGTATGGGGAAAATTTTCATTAAAAAAATCCTGTGGTCCTAATTACTGGTGGTTAATCCAAGGGTACTTATTACAGAAGGAAGATGTGGCCTGAAACAGTTCCAAATTAGAAGGATGGAGGGAATTAGCTTAATATGTTAGTAAAAGAGTGTCTTTGTTGACACTGAGTGTTATTTCAGTGTCAGTGGAGGCATTTGGGGTTCATGCACTTCTTCAGTGTGGAAAGTGATGTGACAAAAATGATGTGGGCTGCTATGCCTGAGCTGCCTCTGATTTCCAGCTCTGACATGCTCTGCTTTTTCAGGAAAGGATGTCTTTACTGTCATGCCTACAAACTCACCGTGGGATCTAACAGGGAATACTAGAGTTCTTTCCTTCTCGCCTATCCAAGCCAGCAATGAGCATCTTGCCAGCTGTGTTGTGCTGTCAGTAACACCTGTAAAAGTACATGATGTCCATATTATGTCTTCTCTTGTCCAGATTGTCCTGGTCTTCAGGCATATCACAGGTCCAGGCTGCTACTTTATTTCATACTGTTTTAAGCAAATCAGGCTGATGAAGCTGGTGAATATATATCACAGGAACTGAACAGTTGGGCCCATCCTTTTTCCCGTTAGCCACATTAATAGCCTCAGGCTCAGTGAACTTAAAGACTTCATTCAAATGGTAGTGATTGCATAATTTTTGTTAAGGTTATGCATTTATACAACTATTGCCAGATAAGCTCCTTTTAAAAATAGATCCTATTAAAAGCTAAAAAATTATAATTGCATTAAATCAAACATCCCTGTTAGTTTTTAGGTGACTATTCGATTTTATGTGGTTTTGGTGGATTTATTTGGAAAATAACTATGGAGTGACTGTTCTCCAGAGGGTACCTGCACATGGCAGAGAATCGCTGAGCATGCTACTGCCCATCTTTTCAAGCTTTTGAAGTTAAAGAGGTTTCAGAATGCATTTGAAATAACTCCAAACTAAAGCAATATTTTGTTTTGAAATCTTGAAAGGTTTTAAGGCAGTGGTAAATTGTGGGTATTTTGTACTTAGGGTAAATTGTGTATATTCAATGCCCAAGTTATTAATTGTTGGCAGCTGTATTTAATATGGCTATAATACATGCTGGTTGATGGTCTCCATGGGCAATGCATATGAAGAGAGGAGATGTGTAAGTCTGTGGTTTTCTTTCTTGCATATTACCCTTTCACATAGGTTAGAAGAAATTGGGAATCCGAGGAATCTGCTCTTTGTAATTGGAAAGGGACTCTTGTTTGCAAGCTGTGAAAGATGTGGCATTTTCTAGAGCGTGACCTCTGGATTGGCTTTGCATTTGCATGTGGTATCAGTTCACTGGTCACCGTGAGAGCAAGGGAAAGCATTGCCTTTGAAAGGCAACTTTTCCTCCTCTGCAACTTCAGGCAAAAGAAAGGGTGAGGGAGGAAACAATTAGATGGGTCATCAGGTCAAGATCAGGAGCATTTGGAGTTCATAAAATGCAGAGCAGATTGGTGCTGGGTCACTGGAGAGAGAATGAAAAAGGTAAGGGCCTGTCATCCGGCAGAAGTAGCGATACAAGAAGTTTTAATGCACATTCATGTTTTGTGAAAGGTTGAGAGTGACTAATTAAGTTTGGCCATCTGTACTGCAAATAGGCAAAGAGGGAGCAGTTACAGCTCGAGGGAGAAGGAGTGCATATAAGGAATGAATTGAATATATTTAAAATGGAAAGGGTGAAGAAGAAGGAATGCTAAAGTTAAAGCCCAACTTAAACAGGACATAAATCCAACTGGTACACAGCTCTTCCTCGTAACCATACTACTATGAGAGATACCGGGCTACCTGGACCCTCTTGGTGGAGGATGAAGTAATAAGTGAAGAGATGGGGGCAGGGGCATTGCTGGAGTTCAGCTAAGCTTTTGATAATGGACCGTGCAAAAGACTAATCCCAGAGGTCACCAAGAATGGCTTGGGGGTGACCTGCATTATCTGCTGCTGCTAACTATGCTCTTTGTGGCTTTTTTCCAGTCATTCGGGCTAAAGTGAAGGAGGTGAAGACTAAATGTCACGACGTCACTGCAGTAGTGGAAGTAAAGGAGATCCTGAAATCTTCCCTGGTGAACATCCCAAAGGACACTGTAAACCTTCACACAAACTCCGGCTGCCTGTGCCCTCCGCTCAGCACCAACGAAGAGTACATCATTATGGGCTACGAAGACGAGGAACGCTCCAGGTGGCTCTTGCTGCATTGTCCTTGCAGCGTATTTGTTGTTGTTTGTTCCCCTGCCCGTAAAGCTGAACTTCAGAACTTTCCTGGTGGAAAGGAAAACTTGGTGTGATTCTCTGTACATCTCCTTAATGGTATTTGGGGGGACAAGGCTTTCTGCAGGCACAGAGGTCTTAGTCTTGCATGTGTTGGGTTGTGTAGCTTGTGCATGCCTGGTGATGGAGTAACTGGTTGTCTCCGTTGTGTAGGCTACTCTTGGTGGAAGGCTCCATAGCTGAGAAATGGAAGGATCGTCTCGGTAAAAAAGTAAAGGTAAGAAAATATCTCACCAAAAGTCAAATATTGCAGATACCATGAAACATCTACCTGATCCTTTAAAAAAAAAGGGAAGAAAATCCACGTGTTGACCTCAGCTAATTCATATCAAGTATCAAAAATTAACTTGGTGTGTTATTTGCTGTATTACTCAGAAACGCGTGCTGGATAAACTAAAGGGATACACTCAGTTACCCCAAAGTACCTCACTGTAGCAGCAATCAAAACCTTCACTTCAAAAAAACAAACATTAGTAGTGGTTTAATTCCACAGGCAAACTGTGCATTCTGCAACACGTGTCTGCTTAATTGGGATTGTGATACTAATTAAAAAAAAAAAGGGGCTTTACAAATGTTTTCAAGACATAAGTCAGAATTATACTTTTCAGATTTAATATTCTTTAAATTCAGTTCTTTTACCTAATTGTGTGGATTAGTGACTACTTTAAATTTACCTTTCTGCCTTACATGAGGGAAGTACATGGAAGGAAGTCATGTCATAGCAAATTGGAAGCAATGAGCTCAAATGCAAGCAATATATGAAAATATATTCTAGTGTTTTCTAATGTAAATGTATTCTAATGTCTTCCAAGTTCTGGAAGGATTGCCTTTTTATGTGTTGATGCATCTTAAAGTATCAGTGATTTTGACATTGTTAGGAGTGTCATTTTACACAGAATATTCTTATTTTGACACAATTTCTCAGATGTTGACTTGATGTATGGTTGTGCCTGTGCAAACCAGTCTCCTCTTCCACTCAACACTTTCTTCAACACTCTTAAAGGTGACTGGCAGGAAAATACTGTCCTGATTACAAATGCAAGTTTTTCTGTGCACATTTGTCACATCCACAGAGATTACATGAGTGAAAAGATACAAGGATCTTATTCCAAGTTGTTGTTCGATTTGGCAGAACCTTATGAAATCTGGTGCCACAGAGTAAATACCACGTTACCGCTGTGGGCTGACTTCTGCTTAGTTCCAGTTCCTGAGTGGCAGTATCATTTGTTGGGGGTTTTTTGGGAACTGACTTAATTTCTCACTTACTTTCCTGTGGCCTGTGACCTGCTGCCTCTGCCTGGGGCTGCTGAGGACCACGGCACGTCACCACCCGCTTCTCATCACAATCTCCTTTTCCACAAGCGTCATCAGTTGTACCGACTATATTTATTACATCTCTTTGTACTGTGGTTGTCAGTACCTGGGAAAGTATAAATAAATAAATAATTTTTAAAATTTTATAAAACTTTATTTAAAAAAAACTTGATTGTTTTTTCATCCTGCCTTCCCTCAGAGACTGCACAGATGGCTTCATTTGCATTTTATTATTTAGAAGGTGAGATGCTTTTCTGTTGAAGCCATTATGCCTTGTGTCAGCTCCTTCATTCACAGAGGCTACAAGAAAGCCAGGAAATGTTTTGTCTGTTTACAGTGACTTTTACTGATAACCTCACATTCCACCATTTGAACCCAACACAGGGTAACATTGTGGATTATTTTTTTCTTTGCTGCCGTTTGTAAACACATGCAGTTGTTTTACAATAATACCTTACATCTTCTTCTGTAATCTCTTTTGTAATTTCTTTGCCTTTCGATACGCAGCGCTGGGATCAGAAACTCCGCCACCTTGGGAAGGCGAAGGGAGAGCCTGGACACAGCGACTCGGCTCCGAAGCCCGGCAAACCCAGCAGTGCCCGACAAGCACGCAGTTAGATGTGGGACACCGTACGTTGACATACAGAGGACTATCTACCAAGACTTCATGGTTGAAGCAGTGACGGAGAAATTGCACTATTGCACGTTATATTCTATTGTTTACTACAAAATAATGTTTTAGCTTATATTAGTTTTTATTCTCCCTCTTGTTTTCTACCTTTTTTTTTTTTCCAGATGTGTGCAAGCTCTGGAAGTATTTTTTTTTTTCCTGTTACTGAGAACTGTAGAAAACTGCCCTTATGAGACAGAGAAAGATAAGGACATGCTGAATTTACCATTTTATCTCCTGAATCTTCTTGGGGAGAAAATTCTGATGCAGGAATACGATCTGGCAAAGTCCATCGCTTTGAGTCATGATTGACACTGGCTTCCCCCTTTCACTTTTCTTGGTCACAGTTTGCTGAAGCTCATTGTGTTGGGGGGAGGTGATCTGATTTTAAGCACATAAATTTTTATTCTGAAGTATAATTCTGAAATATATAACAAAATGTTGTTACGACAGCTGTTTTAATCAGTACACCTTTGTTAAGTTTTCTTACTCGTAAATAAACCACTTGTGTAAGCCAAAGTTTAATTTAAAAGATTTCCTGTGACACACCTGTATGGTGTGCTGGCACACAGGGGACCTGGGTTTCCCAGTGCTCTGGACCTTGCAGGAAAGGTTGTATAGCTCTGTTACCACAGAATGTAATTTATAATATTACTACTTCTCTTATAATGGCAGTTTTTTCCCCTTTTCTTCCTTTTCTCTGCTGAGTTGTAGGAGTAGACTGACTTACCAGGCCTGCTTCTCAGTACAGGTCTGCACTTTATCCTTTTGATTTTGTGGTGTTAATTCTCAAATCTGTGCCTACATAAACAAATGTTCAATGCTCAGTAAAATATGTCCAATAAAAGAATTGTAGTTGTCAACACAGACCTTATCTGACTTTTGAACCAACGTCATATTTTTTTATATTACTGTTCGAAATATAAAAAGCAAAAAAACCTTCATTTTAGAGAATTCTTTGCAGATAATGGCAACATATTTGAAATTATCACTCTATTTTTCTTTCATGCTCAAAAGTAATTAAAATGGTGTAAATAAAAGAACACTCCTCTTTGCTGTAGTATACAGAGGGGAACCCACTGTTGCTTTGTCAGCTGTCAGTGTTGTCTTAAGTGCATCAGGGCTGCCTTTTGTTAAGAAAACAGTGGTGTGGTTGGGTATTTTGAAAATACAGTGATAGTAAGTAAACACAGACATATTTGGGAATATTTATAATAATGCTATTTTAGGATTTCATTTAATAGCCAGAGGTCTCAGGGCAGGTTTTCCATTGGGCTGGGTACCAAGCAAGTTGAAACACAGAACTGTTTTCTATAACAGTCAGAGGTGGTTTTTTTATTATTTTAAATGAAAATTAAGGGGTAATTTAGGGGAAGGGTTGGCTCTGAAGGCTAGCAGTGTAATATTAAAGCTCCAGCTAGTTCAGTGTTTGCTCAGGGTACTGCACAGGTGGGCTTAGAAGCTGTGTAAGGACTTTGAAAGAAGAAGCTGCAATAGAAGAGTAAGAATCATTGAAACAACAACAAAGCTACTCCCATTTGAAAACATCACTCTGGTGTGTTTTGGACATTGTAGTTTGGTGCTGCTGTTCACATCTACTCTATCACCTCGTTCCTGTGTTGTCCAGCCACGCTACCAGTGAGCAGGTCTCTGGTATGGCAAGGTGAACAGCATCACTGAAGCAACCAGTCCTATGAAGCCCTTTGTCAATCATATTTAATTATTGGGCTTTGGACTTTTAATTTTTTTTTTTTAAGAAATCAGTGAATAGCAGGCAGATAATGTGAGAAGGAAAATCTGCACAAAAAGCCGAGAAAACCAAACTTCTGAGTAACCTTGTTTACTACTGTCCTCCTGTCCCCATTCTTAGAGCTTTCTGAAGAAAGCAATTAAGTTTGTTGTTTTACATTTTGCTTAATCAGGTCTCAGTTGGAGACCCACCTAACCTCTCATGTAATTTACAATTAAGACTCTATGGTGTGAAAATACTTCTTTCTTGTCTTACCCAGGTTGTGCTGAGTTTTGCCACGTGCTTTCCCCTCACTATCACCCTGGTCCTACACTCAGAGCAGGTCAGTGTCTGCCCACAGGTAGTGCTTTACCCAGTTGAATTGTCTGTACTGGTTCTCCTTCCAATCCAGATACTCTTCCTTCATCCTTTAATTCCCCTAGCTAGGGCCAAAGGAAAAATAATAATCTCTGGGGACAGGGGAGGGGAAAAAAAGAAAAAAAAAAAGAAGAAATAGATCTACTTCATTAATTGATGAGAACCTGTTTCTGATCACATTCAAGTCCTTAATGATTTTTTTTTTTTTTTTTTTTTTTGTGAGGCTGAAACTCTTACCTGTTCTACATGTGATCAACAAGCTGATGACCAGAAAGTGAGGCAGCTGGTTTTGGTGTCATTAACTGCTGCAGTTTAGCATTTTTCCAGCAAGGAGAAGGAGGTTGAGGTGGCTTTCTCTGAAGGAGAGCAGAGATGCTAGCTATGGGTTTGCTCTCCTCAGTACCACACCAGCCAGGAGGATTGGTGACCTATCTCTCTTCGCTCGGCTAAGGCAGCCATTGAAGAGGTAAGGGGGAGCTTGTTGAGATGTGTTTGCCTCTGTGAGAGCAAGGTCTTGGCGGCAATCACCTGAGAGCACCCCGTGATGGCTAAGCAGTAGTGCTCATAGGTGAGGAGCACCTTGGTCTGGCCGGGGCTGTTAAATGAAGGGGTTTCCAATACAGTTGGCACAGCTAGAAATCCATGCACATTGGGCTCTTTCCTTTAGATCAGAGTTTAATATTAAGAATATCCCTACTGGAGGAGTATGATCTGGACAAACCTGCTTCTGCTCACTGCAGCGATAGTAGCATGTGAACTCGGCTGTCACCAGAGGTGAAGAGCAGCTGCTTATTTTGCATCCTGTGCTGTTCAGTGTGGTGTTAGTCAGCGACCCAGCAGCTGGTGCGGGGCTCAGTTCTCACCAGACTGCCTGGATTGGTCACTTGCTCCAGGAAAAAAAAGACCTTGGATGGCTGTAGAGCAGCACAGCTGCACCATGGGCTGCACCAAGCTCCCAGCACGGGCTTTAGTGGAGCATCCCTTTTAAACAGCATCCATGCGCTGGGGAGAAGGCTGGTTGTGCGTACAACACGCTTATTTTACAGGGTGATGCACATACCTACGCATGCACATGTGACCAAGTGTCATGGGATGTATAGAAGGATTGATTGAAACCATGCCTTTCCCACATCTGGGTTGTATTAGTCCAGAGAGAAAATATGCAGCTTAAAATCTCTGTGGATAATTAGCCTGACATGTTGCTTATCAGAAGGCACCCTTTCCTCGAGCAGCTCAGCAGATGAGAAAGCAGGAGGAATAAACAGCAAAGTTGCTTATTCACAAGCCATGTCTCTAGTTTCTGGCACGGGTTGACTCATGGTTTTAATAAATCTGCTCTGGGCACGTTAGCAATGGCAGGAAAATAACAGAGCTTAATTTCAGCCTATTATTATTATTTTTTATGTGCATAATTTCTTCTGTTAAAGTAAATAGTATGTCTATATGGTGAGACAAACTTTCACATTCATGCTAATGAGAGCAGCATAGTTGAGTTGAACAGGGTTGTGGGGAGAGCCAGTGCTGGTAGCAGTAGGCAGCTGGAGGGCCTCCTGCTTTCGGAAAGCTTTTGTTCAGAGAAAAATGCAAAATCACAATCCTTGGGGGGTGTGGTGTGTGGGGGTGGTGGCAAGTGAAAGGGGAAGATGTCAGCATTTTTAAAGGGAGGATAAAATGTCAGACTATAGGATAGGACTCAACTGGAATCAGTATTTTTTTTTTCTTTTTATAACATCCTAGTGTATCGAGCCTGAGAAAAGCATCAGTCAAGTGGGATGAAATATGCCCACTCTGAGTTACACCCTGGGCAATGCAGTGCCTGCTGGGAAGAGGAAGGCTGTGAGGGTCCCCAGCTTTAGGGGGGCTGCCAGTGCCATGGTTCCCCTGCACATTGCTGCTATTCTGTAAGATGCCAAAATCCATACCTTAAAGGCTTTGTATATTATAAATTAGGCAGGTAAGTCAACGAGATAGTAAGAATGAATGAAAAAATGAGCGTTATGCACTGAGGAAGTGATACAGCTGGGGATTCTTAAATCCAGCTGTGCAGGAGAGATTTACTGGCTGCTATTGTTTCCCTTCCCTCACATGAAATAACTCAAACCCCATACCAGCTGGTAACGTCCGCTCACAGTGCAGTTCTCAATAGTCTGCGGAGCATGTGGAGTCAGGACCCCTGGCTTGCCTCCCCACTCTCTGGCAGTGCTGCTGCAACTTAAAAAGATTTAAAAACCCAAAAAGTCCTTTGCTTCATCTATAGGACGGTACAACAGCTCCCTGTCCTGCAGGAGAGAGCTTAATACGTCATTCTGAGATCCCTGGAGGGGGATTTTCATTCCCTCCAGAACATGGTACAGGTTACTTGATTATTATTCGCTTTGGCCAGTGGTGTTGGAGCACGGGTAGGTGCAGGCTGCTGTTTTGCTGCACATGAGCCATGCCTAGCATGTTTCTTCCCAGTTCAGTGCTTTGCAAGCCTTCAGCAGTGAAGTAAATGAGGAGAGGAAGGAATCATAGAATCATAGAATGGTTTGGGTTGGAAGGGACCAAAGTGAAGCCATCCCCACAGTGCAGTTGCTGTTTCCTGAGGATAAATGACAGAGCCCGATGCATAAGATGCATTCCTGAAAGGTCACTGCATCACAGTATTAACAAGGATGACACCATGTTCAGCAACATGTTCAGAAAGCTGTTTGTAACTGCATCATCTGCAGCATCACTGACCAGGCACTGTTAGCACCGAGATCAGCAACACAGCTGCTTGGGCTTGACCCTCTTTGTCAAAATGTTTTTGTTCTCTGTATGTCGAAGGAAAAGAAGGAAAAAAAAGCAGCTTTGTTCCCTGTAGGGTTCTTGGGAGAGATGTATTTGCCCGCCCCTCTGACCTATCACCCTGAGGATTGCCACCCCCCCTTGCCTGAGCGCTGGGTTAATTAGTGCCTGGTTCTTCCCACGCTTCCTAACCTCTGGAGAGCATCAGCCTGTGCTCCAAACCTGGAGCTGCCTTGCACGAGGCTGCCCGGATGTGCAGCACACTTCCATTTCTCAGCTCGTGCTGGAGAAACATGTGTAGGTGCAGGATTAGCTAGGCCACGGTAGAAGCAGTCTGTTTTGATGGGCAGCTTCTCTACAGTTATGAAACAGGGCAGATGAGGATGTGGGAAATCCTGAGGCTGGATTATTCCCTCGGTAATTCCCTAAGAATGAGCCCACATTATGCAGTGAAACCCAAGGGAAAGACCCCACATCAGTGCTGACTGAGTCCGCTGTTGCCAGCCTAGGTTGGGTATGGAAAACTGGGTAACTGCTTCGATCACAGAGCAGCTCTACACGCCTACACAAGGCCCAAATAAACCTTGTCACACCAGACAGGTTATTAGCTTAGCTTAGAAGTAATCCCATGCTGGCAGATCCAGTGCTTTGGGCCAGCCAACTGCCGTCTCACCCGCTACAGGGCTCGAAAGTTTAATGAGTGATCATGAAGGGAGACAAGGAGTGTGATGGAAAAGGGGTGTAAGGATGAAGGCAGCAGGAAGCATTTTTGGCTCTGCTTTTCGGCACCTTTCCCATGCAACACACTGTGAGAAGGACGTGATATACCAGGTTCTCCATCCCTGGGGCCAGGTGGATGCCTGGGCAGCAGATGCCGTGTGCTCACGAACATAAATGAGCAGCCCCAAGCATCCCATCTCAAGGTGGGACCCTGCAGATAGTGAGGATTTCTAGTGGGTTAGGTTTAGCTTTCTGGCTGTAAAATGAGGATGATAATTTCTCATGGAAGATAAATTTGTTCATTCCTGGGAGCCCTTGTGGCAGTGAGAATGCCACTGAAATGCTGTGCAAGGGGTAGCTCTTCCACAGCTGCTGGAGGTGCTGGGTAGTTAAAAAAATTCAGGATCCCACAGATGAAATACCTGGTCAGTGTGTAAAGGCAGGATTATCCATCACAGGTCAATAGTGGGACTGAATGCATGTGTCATCACTAGCTCTGATATGAGGACTTCCTAAATGTTGAATGCTTGATGTAGCAAACCTGACCTTCCTGTAATAAAGATTTGTGTGCAGTTATCTAAAGTTTGAAATAGGTGACCTGAAGAGAGTTTGACTGCATAATCCTCTGGTCCAGTGGGAAGATTGAACCCCATATGAACCCGTTTCTGTCCCAGCTGGTGTGTCTGCTCAAGGCCCTCTCTTTGCACTGTTGAGACAGGGAAATCCGCACCACTATTTTTTTTTTTTTTCATTCTGGACTGAGTATCCATAACTGGACACCAGTCACCGGGTCTTACATCCATAGTTCCAGCTCGTTCCAGTTTTTCCTTCCGGGAGGTTGTTTGCCAGAGTGACCATTCCTCCCCATGGCACAGGATAACTAAGCTGCTCCATCCCACACTCCAGTCTCCCTCACCCCGGGACTCCACAGAGGGGCTCCTAGTCCCTCCACTCCCCCTTGCCTGTGTTGTTTTCCTGCTTCCCCGGCCCTCACGGAGCCTTTACCCCGGTGCCCTTGCTCTGACATCCGATCTGACGTTTCCTGAGGGCTTCCTTTCCGATACGGGCTTCCCTCCTGTTCGCTGCTGGATGCCAGTCTGGCTTTTCCCCTTGCAGCTCTCCCTTTCTGCTTTCTTGTGGCTTTCTGCCCTGCTCTCTCCTCCTGTTTCCTGGCTCCTTATCTCCTGTTCTTCCGCCCATTGTCCCCCATTCCTGCAGCTGGAGCCGAGCCTCCAGCCACTGGCTGATGGGTACCAGGGACGTTTGCTCCCTCCCATCATCAGCTTGTGTCCTGCTTCAAGGTGTTTAACACCCGGACCCGACTGGGGAATGAGGCTGAAATGCCCAAGAGCTCTTGGTACACTGTTGACCCTGTAGCAGCTGTCATGATTTAAGGTCAAATTTTCAACCGCCAGCCCCAAACTGCCAAGAAATGGAAGTGTTGGAGCTGCTGAGAGGTCTGGCTTCTCCTCGCCTGCGTGGGTGGATGAAGTGTTCTTCCCTAGCTTTGCCCCTGGAAATGACTGTATCTGAAACAAAACAAAACAGCCTCAGCCCCCAAACAGCTGGTATTTAATATTTTAGGCTGTGCAACTATTCATTTGCTAAATGTTTCGGCTCAGGGTTTGCAGCTTGGCAATGGAGAGCTGAGTGTTATTAGGAGAAGTATTGGGCAGCCTTAAATACCATGGTGTGAGAAGCCCCTTGGATGATATCTTGATACTGAGTAGCCCATTGCTCAGAGTGGCCGGTTGGTTTCTGCTCCAACACAAAGCACAGCACAGGCTGTTCTTAACATACTACTTAAGGAAAAAGAAAGAAAAAGAAAGAAAAGAAAGAAGAGAAAGAAGAGAAAGAAAAGAAAGAGAGGAAGAAGGATGTTAGCCTTTGCCAGTTGAATTACAATCTGTGGTTTCAAAACATTCATTCTTGTTTAATGTCACCATGCGTCTGCAGCTGGCAGGAGGGGCGGCTCTGAACAGGGTTGGGGAGGTTCTTCAGGCTACAAGTTCTGCTGCAAAGTGGTCTCCATCCATCCAGCATGTGGCTGTTGTGATAACCATTCCATATCAGCTGGAACCCAAAATATTCTCATGCCTTCCAGATATTTCTGGGACTGATTCAGAAAGCCAAGAAGTGCAGATTTACCTTAAATGGCCCTGGAGATGAGTCAGGTTTTTGGTCCTTCCTCTACTTAAAATCACATAGTAAATGGTAAGCAAATGCTGATGCTCCCATTCCTGCCATCATTATCCTGAAAACAGGTTAACTCAAAGGTCTTTAATCCTTGAATTTTCATGCTGAATCCTTGGTAATCCTGTCATATCCATTGTGAAGTATTTGTTAATTCCCAAGAGACTGTTTGACTCCCTTCAGATAAAATTCTTTTTTGCTTTTGATGTTCCTCCACATGATTTGCATCTCCATCTTTTTGGGAATTTAGATGTCTCTGAAGCTTGATTTACATTTGTAACCAAGGCTTTGTGAGGGCTCCCGGGCAATATGCGTGATGAACCCAATGGTGAATAGGTTTCACAGGGCTTTACTGTGCCAGTCCGTGTGCTTGGAGGTAGGGGCTTTCTCGCCATTCCCTGTCCCTCTGGGACCAGCCAGATGTTTGGCTGCAGGAGAGTTCATTTGTCTTCCTTGGGTACTGCTTGTCAGAGAGGGGGAAGCTTCTCCAGTGCTCTGTGAATGGGATGAATAGAAATAATGGGAAGTCTCCCAGCATCAGCTACACAAGACTGATGGGGATCCTATGTGTTTTCAGGCGTTTAATTTACAAGAAATAAAGGCTGGACTTTGTTACTTGTCCCAAACACCACTTGGGCATGTCTATAAATCACTCTCTACTAAAGCTGGAAGCTGCCTTCTCCTACTGCTGTATAATAGTTTACAAGGTAAACTATTGGTATCACAAGTCCTGTGGTATTCTGTGTAGTTGGCAATTAACTTTGAAGAACTCCCCCATTCCAAAAATCAAACGCTATGTGCACCTTAAAGTCTGTCCAAAGCTTTCTTTCTGCTCCTGCTGACTGCTGGGAATGTATCTGAAATTCAGTGTGTTTTTTAAAGGTTGCAGTCGCAGCAAGGAAGGAGTTAACCTTTTCTGCCTGGGAGCAAGGAAATTCTTAGTTTTAGTGCAGACATTTTTGCAGAGTTAGAGGGCTGGATCAACCATGGGGAATTAATTCATATCCTCCACGCGCTAGAAGGAGGATACACATCGTTACTAACAAATTAGCCAAAGACAGTTTCCAAAGGCACCAGGAGACATGTCTGCATTCAGCTGGATTTCAGCGTATTTTGTTCCTGGAAGATTGAGAGGAAAGATAAATGTCAAGGTATTTCTTTCTTTGCCAGCATGTTCATGGAAAACCTGTTTAACAAACAGCTTTCCCCTTCACTCCTCTTAGTTCGTGCTCCCTGTCCAACCAAAGATCTCATTCAACCTCTCAGGGCTCATTTAATGCATCATCCACCAAAGAGTGTCCTGTGACCTTGCAGGCTCTGAAACACAGATTTTCCACTCCTTTTTTTGCCATCTCTACCTTCCACCAGTACTTCATGTCTGTCCCCTTAGCTCCACGTGCACCACTACATTTTTTGGCAATGCATCTTCCATATTGCACCTCGTGTCCTCTCCTGGGCATTTCTCTCTGTGGTTTTTCCCTTGTCACACCAGAATCCTCCTCTGTCCCTCTTAGCTGCAAGCCACAACTGTCTTTTGGTTTCTACTCCTCTGCTTTGCTCAGGTCTCAGATGTATCATGGCCATTAACGGCCCCGGGAGCAATACCCACCAGCGCAGCAGAGTCCCAGGCTGCACCTGCAAGCCACCTTAGTATCTATTAAAAATATAAAACCCTTTTGAATGTCTTTTACACTTTTAAAAACCATTTTGCTAAACCATTTGAGAGTAGGAAACAGTCCAGGAAAGTTGCTGATCCTTCACTAAGACCTACCCTGTGTTCAGCTTTTTCGGAAGAGAAGCCTGATTTCCATCTGATGTCAGTGTTTGATGACTTCCACATGCCCTGTATTTTAAACAACTTAATCTGATCATATTCTAAGAGCGTTTGTTTGGACTGTGACTGATTCTTAAACTGTTTCACATCAGGAGTTATTTGATATGCTTTGGTGGTATGTGGAAGATGGGAGTATGACACTTCCACCTATAAACTCAACTGATGTAGATTCATTTCACAGTGTTGTAAACTACGCTTTCTGGGTTAATCTCCCCTTAAATTCCATACTTTTGATGATAGACTTTACCTTTTTACAAACAAATTTTATGTAAAGCTTTGAAAGACCATCTTCTGCAGTCAGTTAAGAAATATACTCTGAATCACTTGGTAAAAGAAATGTGCTGGATTGCCTAAGTACATTAACCACAGAGCTCTGGGAGTCGAGTATATTTACAGTCTAATACCAACCTACATTCAAACTTTAGTTGTAGTAGTTATAGTTTTATAGCAAACTCATGGAGCAACCCAAAGAAGTGTATGCTGACCTATCTTGTTTAAGTAAACTAGTTTAGACTGTTTTAAATAGCAGATCTTAATGAATACTAATTGAGTTTTTGACTGGTGCATCCAGCTGATGCTGAGGTGGGGCTTGTCTTGCACAATGAGCTCTTCCACAGAGAGAGCTGGGTCTAATGAAGAACATGTTGTTTAGTGGGACCCCACAATACTTCCTAAAAATATAGGAAGCATCATTTTCTTGGAGTTAACTCTGTAGTGGGAAGACAAGGACCCAAGTCTCAAATTATATTTCTTGGTGACTTTTATAAATTAGTACTGCAGTCAAGATAAACAAAGCACAGGAATGGCATAAAAATGTCTGTAAGTGCACATTAAGCTGTAAAATTAATTTGGAAATGGAGTTCCTGTCTGACTAGGCTTGTTCTCTGAATATATTATTCTGCTACGCCAAACTCTCCTTTCCACAGTTATTTCTTTAGAATGATGCCTGTATATGAGAAGAGAAGAGGTGGTGCTGCTCCTCCAAGCAAACACACAAACAGAAATTCATAAGAAGTACCTCCTACCTGGTAAGAACCATCCTCACTTCCACCTGTCTTAGAGGTGCAAGTGAAGCTTATAACTCCTGTTCCAGCCAGGTCCTTTTCTTTCCCATTATTTCATTTCTAATAAATACAATAAATGATAAAAAAGATTTCCCTGGTTTCTATTTTTAGTTTAGTTAGTTGTATCTATAAGATACCCCTGCTCCTTACTGCTAAGCCATTTCCATCTTGCAGGCTTCATGCGTGTGGCCAGTGTGCAATCACTGCTAACCAAAGACACCTAAAAACACTCCCTTAAGCTACACAAAGTTCGTTGGGGCAGCAGAACCCAGGGAAAACCAGGCTTGTCAACCACCGAAACACACACAACATCTTTGCTAAGCTTCTGGGGAGAAACCACGGGGTTATTCTGGTAACAATGGCTGGCGCCATGAATGGAAGGTAAACTGTCTCCTTGCCTTCTGCTGCATGAACTGATGGCTCATCTCAGGCATCTCACCTCTCACTTGCTTAACCAAGGCAGAAAACTAACAGGGGTATGAATGAGCCTGATGCCTTCACCATTGCTGTGCCAGGCATTAAGGATATATATATATATTAAGTCAATACATGTGTCGTTGTGGTATTGCTTATCTGAGTAAGTGAAAAACGTTATTACATTCCCACACGACGTGTCACAGGCTGGTAAATCTGCTTTGGGTTGTATGTTACCCATAAGTACAATGGTTCATTTCATAGTAAAAAGGTTGGCTCAATTAAAACTCTCAAAAAAATCTTTTCTTGATACAAGTGTCGCTGGTTTTCTTTGGCCCCCTTTCAGTTTTCTGGATACTGAGCAGAATGGAAGCAAAGACATAATTGGAGTAACAGAGATCAAGCTCTAAGCTATATCCATGCAGATTTTACATATATATGCTTATATAAAGTTTGCACTGTTTGCAAGCAAAGAGTTTCTGTTTTCAGTGGAAAAGTTAATAAATATTAGCTCAATGCCACTTTAAATAAAGCAGGGAAATATAAGGCAATCCAAAGATGGTATTTAGAAGTGTAAAGTAGATGAACTCTGATGAAGACTATGTCACATGCAGTACATTTACCACATCAAAAATGTGATTTTTTGATTTATTTCTCTTGTAATGACATGGTGTGGCAAGAAATAGCTCTCATAACAAAGCCACTAGCCTCAAAAGGAGGCAGTGCTGATTCAAAAGTCAATAATATCACTGAGCATCCAAAGTGAAAAAGAGAAGCTGAAGGTAATAGTATTATTAGATATTAATGCCAGTTTATCACCAATGGTAGTGCTTGCATTTGAGGAAGCTGTATGCTAACAAATCTCCCTATAAAGAGAAAGGATTTTTTTTAAATCCTGATTTTACAATATTTACAACCATTTTTAGTGAAAATTTTGACAAAATGGAAGCGTGTCCAAGCAGTAAACGTTTCACAGGATATTATGAGCTATTGTCAGGGAAGATTGTCTCAAAATAAAGTATAATTGGATAATGAGAGAGCATTATATTGAAATGCCAGTAAATTGGCTACTTTTTCTGGGTGGAGGTTAGCTTTTTGGTTGGCAGACTTAACCAATGTTCTCCTAGATGGACTGTCAGCCTGGAAATAGGTATTTCAGAAAGCAGCTTCCCAGGTGTTAGGAACTTCTGTGTTTATTTGTTAACAGTTTGCTTTACAAAGACACTAGTTTGCAAAAGTACTTATGTTAATTAAACTTGAATTTTGATTGTAATTTGGATTTTAGGAGAGATGCTAGCTTGGGCCAACATTGTGTACTGTTAGCTTGCGACTCTTTGCAGCTGTCCATAAAATACAGAACAGGTAATTCCCTCCAAAGCATTTCATTTATCTGTGCCATGCATGGGGCTTTGTAACTTCAGTGTAGGCAGCGGTGTTTTCTGCTCCGTCCACAAAAGCTGGAGCAATAACAAGGTGGGAGGTTTTCCTGTACCCTTATATATTTAGTCACAGAAGTCACAGAAGGATGTGTCCTCAGAGATGGCAGCCGGAGTCCGCTCTGCCTCGATGGAAGAGGTTAGGGTGTACTATCTTGAGCATACTTTAAATTCTCAGTTAAACAGCAAATTGCTTTGAATGGTAGAGATTAATCAAGGTTGGGAGTGCTTTTCATACCTCTGCAATGATAACAGAGCCATCAAAATGTTATTTTTCAATATTTCCAGTCTGTCTTAACAATTACAAGCACATTTTTTTTTTAAATTGATGCTTTGCCTGTGGGTTTAGATGGCCAGTACTGTGCATTTCCCCATTTTGCAAGCCTGTAAAACAGAAGGATCTGGAAAATTCCTACTCTGGACTTACTTCCTGGACCTCCAGGCTTGTGTCTTACAATGTCTTACTGCTTGCACCATTCCCAAGGAAGGGATGAGCCCCGGTGACCTTACTGGGGATATTTGCCCATGTAACATTGCACAATGATGGGCAGCAAAATTGAGCTGTTTCATCAGTAACCTGCAAACTCTTTGCACCAACTTCTGTGCCACAAAAATTATTGCAAACCCAGATATTAAAAATAGAAATCTTCCTGAAATATAGGCTTTGTTACCTACCCATCCTTTTTCAATATGGCAACTTTAATATCTGCCTCCCTTTTCACAGTGAGAGACAAAGAATATGCCTGTCACTAATTCTTAAAAAAATAGAAAAAAGAAGAAGAAAAAAAAAAGAGAGAATTCAACTTTAAGCTGTAATTACACCCGAAGTATCACAGCTAATTAAAACTGTGCCCAAGTAAAGCCAGGGCTGCAGCTGCTGGGAGCAGTGGAACATTAAATGCCACCAGCTGTGGCCCATTACTGGCCCTCCCAGTAGTCAGGGCAAGAGACAGAGTAATTAGAGGGGTTTGGTAAAAAGCAGCTGGTACAGCAGGGCTGGCTTTTACCTACTGCAATAACACAGAAGGTATCACCTTACCTTGGAATGGAATATACTGATTAGTTTCCATTTGTTTGTTTTTCGATGGTGTGTTAGGACCATGTGCTTTAATAACTCCAATCAGTGGTAAAGGTCTGTAGGAATGAAAAACCTCTGCTAGAGGAATTGCAAACATTTTATCAAGCTTGCAAATCTTGTTCCTGAAAGTTACCCAGAGAGAAATGCCAGTTCTAGTCTTGTAAAAATGCAGCAGGTTTGGGTATGTAACTTGATTTTAAAAATTATTTATTTCTGTAATTCTCATCTTCTGCAGCAAGAGCTGTATTCAGTGTTAGAGGGTCTATGCATGAGCATCGGAGCCAGGCAGCCTTAATGGGGTGAACTGAAGATTTTTCTCTAATTTAACAATGATGATTATTTTTGTGATTGTGGCTATAAATTTCTGCATATACTGAATTTACACTTGGGAAATGGGCCAAATCTCTGCTTGGGTTAGGGGTTTGCAGGTAGGTAAATCAAGCAGAAGTTCTGGTTGGAGCAAAAAGATATTTCTTAGGAGATACAGATCTCCCCAATTACCTTCAAATTTAGAGCACTGCAGAGTAGTTTCCTTCTGGCTCTTTAAAAAAGCTTCTCTATTTGCACTTCTCCAAGAGCAAATACTGATTTTTCAGTTTATGCCCCACACAACTGAAAGGTACAGGCTGAGCAACTTTCAAACCTAGCTCTGCATTAACACATGGCAACAAAATCACAGTGCACTCTTGGTTTTAAGTTTGCACTGATCACTGGGGTGTTTTATGTGTTGTTGGGATGGTGTGTCTTTGTTTCCAAACAGTTTTTGAGTGGGAATCTTGGAGATAATGTAAAGTTTTCCAATAGAAATGTGTTGATGATAGAGACTTATGCTGGAGGTTTTCACGCAGGAGTCTGTTAATGGTAGAATATTTTTGAGGAGGTTTTCATGCAGGAATTTGTTGGTTATATAGTTTCATTGTAAGAGGGATAGGGCATTTTAAGGTACAGGATGGAAAGAAGGATGCTAGTTTAGTGTGAATTGATGAAAACTGGACATTTTGTGAGGAACAGACAGGTGCTGCATGGAGGGCAAAGCTGAATTGGGCTGTGCAGTGAAACTGGTGCAGAAAGTTAAGGCAAAGTGGGCTGAGGAAGGCTATGCCTAACTGATGTGTTTCCCAGCATCTCAGATGGTAATAAGCATGCACCTCAAAAAATTCAAGACAATGTAAAAGAATTGTAGAAAAATCTGATCTTGAGCTGTACCTTCCATTAAACAACAGCAAATTCTTTTCTCTCTCCAGAGAAAATTTAAACAACAGCAAATTCTTTTCTCTCTCCAGAGAAAATTTAAGTGGATCAACAGGGATAGGTAGTATTGAAACTGGTTAATTGCTGTGAGGATCTATTATAGGAACTGATGGGTGCAGAATTCTCTAACATGGTTGGCATTGCATCAGCACAGCTGGTACCAACACTGTGCTCCAGAGGATGCAGTTTAAGATCCTTTAAGGTTCTTCAGGTAGATTTCAGACCAGGGTCTAAAGGAACTAAATAAGTGCTAGGTAATCTTATTATAATTATAGTTTAGTTTATAATTGCTTTCTATTTAATTTTGAAGTGGAACATCCTAGTGATATAAATACAGTCACAGCACTGTGGTAAAAAATATTCATTTGTTTGGAAAAAAAATAAGGTTATGGGTAAGAAGCCATGGGAAAATTAACTTCAGATAACAACTATCTTCGGTAAAATTAGAAAACTTTCCTCTTAGCTGTGTTTTTTTGTTGTTGTTGTTTTGGGGTTTTTTTAAATAATTAAAGCTGATCATAATGGGAATATTCAGACTCCTAGATGCACAGAAAGGACAGAAGTTTCTCCTTTCATAACTACCAGAAATATTTATGAATTTTGCCTACTCACAATTTGTCAGCAGGATAGATAATGGAAATGCAACTTTTTAAACAACTTGAGTAAGTTAATTGAGTCTTGGTTAAGGATGCGTATAAACTATTAATTCTGTGTTGTAATCTCTTCAGAGGAGAAATAAGCACATAAACCAGAAGTGCATCACACTTTCCAAGGCTTATGGGATGCTATTTGTCTTGCTTCTTTTAATTATATTTTGAAAGATTATTAGGGCTTTGATGTAACTTGTATAGAGACTCTCCCTACGCAAAGTGGTTTTGAAAACGGGTCGGTCTTTCTGGCTGCAGCACGTCAGGTTGATGAGAGAGCACTTGTTAAGAAAACAAATCTACTTTTAGGAATAGAGATTAAAAAATATGCTAACTACGCATTCCTAAATGACCTCATTAAAAGTTCTGCCCTTTAGATAAGAGGGGAGGACTGTGGGTTGTGCTACAAAATAAAGGCTTTAGTTTGGAGGCAATTTTTTCTTCTTCCTTGAACTTTTAAAGGAGAATGCCTGACTTTGTGTTTCCTTCCACATGTCTGAATGGCTGCCTGTTCCTACATGTGTGATTCATTCTCCAGAGAAGATGTCAGAATTGTGTTATTTGACTGACTCGATGGGAGTACAGCCAGATCATCTTGCTTGAGTCATCCAACCAGTAATATTTCATCAGGCAGACAGAATTCTGGCTTGTGACTTGCAGTTCTTGAAAGAGGTAGGGAAGGGAGAAGAAAGACCCAAGTTGAATGCTCTTCACCCTGCTGTCCCTGTTGGAACTGTGCTATGAGTAGTGCTCCAGGGAGATTTCCCTGCCTTTGCTGCTTGTCATGGAAAAAGAGTCACATCAGTGGCTTGTTCCAACATGGAAAGGAGGAATTTTTGTAGTCTTGAAGAAATTTTTTGGCCAACAGAAGTGTTTTCTACCAAGCTCTAGCACTGTCACATTACTGATATGTTACTGAGGGAGATAGATAGAGCAAATCACAAAATATCCTTTTGGAAGTGAATTCTGAGTCCAGTAGCATGGATCAGTATTTCGGAGCAACACTACAACAATGTAGTTAAGTGCCTTTTTCAATTTGACCTTTGTTTTCTAATTTTTTTTGTTGTTGTTACATTTGTGTTAGAAATGAGTTAACTTTTTAAATTTTACTTTCTTGGTTTCACTACAAGAGCAGGAGTTGACTGGAAGCCAAGGATTTTGAGCAGCCCCATGAATTGGGAAATTTCAAACCCAAAAAGCTTCTCACTCTTAATTCCTTTCATTCTTTCAAAAACAATACAGCTATGTTCCCACTGGCAGCTTGTAAACAGTGCAGAAAACCCACTCTAGAGTACCAAAATAGGATGACTTTAGGAATTTGGAGACACCTTGATGCAAAAAATATCTTTTTTTCTTCCAATGTGTTCTACTAGGTAGTCTCAAGCAGCTATCTGAAATGACAGTTCTGACCTCTTTTATGCTTAGTTATCCTCTTGCTTAGCTTAGTAAGAGTGTTTAGGTGATGGTGTCCAAACAGAGATGCAGGAATTATCCTTGTAGGGGCATGATGAGATCTAGGATGATTTTGGCTTGCCTACCTGCAGGAGGTGGGGAATGTAAGGGACTAAGTGCTAGCACTTAGTTCGCCTTCCAAGGGAGTGGAGCCTGTAAGACACTATGTGCTGCCCCATATTTTGTCTTTTTCTCACTCTCGGACACTTAATAGTTCCATTAGCTGCTGCAGTCTTACCACAGCTGAGCAGATGCAGAATTACAGTACAGAAACCTAACAGGGAAACAAACATTTGGCCATTCAGGACAATAGGGATTTTGTGAATTCTTTTCTGGAAGAAGAGGCTGCTTAATTGTTGTGCAATGCTTCCATCAGAAGTGGTACAGTTCTGTGAATGTGGCTGCAGCAGCTGCTTTGAAGCTGCTGCTGCTGGTGGTCTGCAGCCCATGGGTAGCTGGCTGGGCAAATAGCAACAGCTCTGCCCCCTCTGCCAGAGCAACTCAATTGGGAGCCCTTAATCTGCAGGCATTGGACACCATGGGAAGGCTCTTGTAGGGGTGGCACGTTCAGACAGTGTGTATTTTCAGTATTCAAAAATATTCTGCATACTGCACCATGTTGTGTAGGGTACAATAACCTTGTGTAGAGCTTCACCTCTTCAAAACCTGACCTAGCATGTGATGAGTTAAGTAAGAACTTACTAGTTCTTTGCCACGAGCTAATAATTTGTTAAACTTTCTCTTGTGGTTTTTGGGAACTCCTACCAATGTCTGAAATTAATAGAAACGTAGAATAGTTCATGTTTCAAGGGGCCACTGGGAGTCATCTAAGTCTGGTTAGATCAGGCTGCTCAGAAGCTTGTCCACTGGAGTTTTGCACATCTCTATGGACAGAGATTCTGCAATCTGCTCCAGTGTTTGACCACCCTTGTGGTAAAAACAGTTTTCCTCATATCTATTGTATGTGTTATTATCTGTGGTCTTCTAAGGCCTGCCAAAGGCTATATCTCATCTTAATGCTGCAGTTTAACTGGATCTGTAACAGTGAATGTAAAGTATATTTCTCAATATCTTTGTATAACAAATGAGTTGAAAGAAATACTTTCTTCCAGGCTGAGTCACACAGAAAAAGTTTTCCTTGAGTTTCTGACGTTACACGCAAACCTTGAAGTCTTCCTCCTCCCAAAAAGTAAAGCAAACATAAAACTGGATTGATATTCTAAAGCAGTGGGGCGATGGGCTCCACGCTATGATTTGACATAAGCGATTACCTTCAGTGCACTAGAGAGCTGTAAGAGCAGCACGCGTGTTCCTCCTCCTGCTTAATCTTAAAATACAGCCCGAGATAAGGGTGTGATGGCTCGAGGGCAAGAGCAGTTAATGGAGCTTTATTGTACATTTCCCTTAGCACGGAGAAATGACATGCAGCAGGAGGAGTTTGACACTGCGCAGTTGCTGAAGATCTACAGTTTCCCTTATTTATCCAGGCAAGAAAGTGGCATTTTTTTGCATACGACCATTCGTTGGCATTCCAGCTATTTAAGTAGAGATACAAGATACAATGGGCTCATTAATACTTTTAAGATAGCTTATGATAACTTAAGATAACTTAAATTAAGTTGCAAATGTGCAGGCAAATAAATAACAGGAACTAAAGAGGAAGGGGAATTAAAAAAAAAGTACTTGCAATCATAGACTTCCCTCCAGCATTTCTCAGACGAATTCTATATCAGCTTCACCCTTGAAGCAGGATACAGATACATAAAGAAAAGAAATATACTGAGCACAGGCTATTCAGAAGTTTGCTTGAAATATTGACTTCTAAAAATCTGGTGTTAATGTTATGCATTTCCTTTACTTATTTACCTGTAGCTACATCTACAATTTAAGGTGATGGATATATATGAAGAGACATAGGTGTCAATATGCTACGATATTTAATTAATAAGTTTGTAGTAGCTTTAAATGTGAATATTTCTTCTGCCTCCAGAAACCTGATTCTCTCTGAAGTACTCTCTCTGCACTGGTGTGCTAATGCTCCAAATTTCCTTATTTATGGTTCTCCTAAATGTGGGAAAAATAGACCTTCGGTTCCTGCCTACTATTAAAGTCAGAGCACTACAGCTTTATAGCCATCATGTCCCCTCTCTCTTTGTAGTGAGTTGTGGATCCCTTTGCTTGATGTTATTCTCACAGCCCAGGAAATGTCCCTGCTTTCCTCTGCAAGTTTACACTTTCCTGTTGCCCAAAAAGATGATGTAAGAAAACTTCCAGCCCTGCTGTAGTTTATCTATAGCCAACAGAAACTTAGGTCTGTGTGTATAAATGGGAATTTTCTTGTTTGTTCTAGTGCGAGATTATTTCCTTAACTTGAAATAGCAGATACTTGCTCTATTTTCATTGAAATGTTGAAAAATTTATTTGCTTGGGGTTGGTTTTGGTTTGTTTGTTCATTTTGTAAAGTTCTTACTAGTCTGGTAACATTTTTGAAAGCTTGTATTAATTTCCCCCCCTTCCCTTTTTTCTAATACTCAAACACTAGTAGTCTTTTAGTCCTTGATATTATCAATTCTTTTGCATGACCTGTATTTTGCCTAGCCTTTCAAGTCAACAGAATGGGATAAATAACCCAAAATGGGAGTAGCAGGTGATGTGCTGGAAAGTTGCAGGACTTATATGGGAAACTTCTAGGAAAGGACAGATGTATGTACTAATAGGATATATGTAACTGCAACCTGTAATCTGCCAGGTTGAATACATAAGATTAAAAAAAGACTGTAAGGAGTCCATGAAGTTCAGGATGTTTGTGCAATTCAGTGAATTGTGCAGACTCATGAAATGGCAAAGAGGACTTAGCTCAGCAGCTTATTACCTGTACTTTATCTTGGTTTCTCTGCTCCTTGTTTGTAAAAATCTCACTTGCTTTTCCCATGGAGCTGGGGACAGGGAGTGGAAATGGCACTGGTTGCATAGGACATGACATTGGCATTAGTTTAGGACAGAGTTAATGGATGTTGACCTGAAGAAAGGTTGCAGAGCTTGACCAGTGGAAGATGGAGCAAAAGGGGACTGAAATGACCAGGGGACATAGAAGTGACAGGGTCTATCACCAAGTGATGTTCATGGCCTGACTATAAATGACCCCTGCACATCTCTGCCTTAGCAGATAGCCATGATTCTCACTGCTAAAATGTGTCCATCTCTCAACCAACTGCTCTGTGAAAGATTTTCTGACTTCTTTATAGCAGAGACTCAGTAAGCCCCATAACTGCTTCACTTCACCTGCACAAAGGCAGCTGGAGGCCATGTTAACTGTATTAATCTCCATGAGAGGGAAGAAATAGCTGAAGTGTTGACCTGAACAGAGTTGCTTTCCTTCATCAAGTGCTCTATGATCTCTGTTCCTTGGGAACTGGAAGTTGGCTGGCAGTGACAGCAGCCCTGCAGACGAGGAGTCTCAAACTATGGGCCAGCCCTTGCCTTTTTCCTGCTCTTTTGCTATGGAAGTTGGAAGGACTGGTTCAAAGTGTCATCATATATCCATGGCACTGAGGACTCCAAAGGGTAGTTGTATATCTCTTCTTGATGTAACTCTCTTGGTTTAATTCCTGCACTGTAAAGGGTGGCAGGAACTGCAACTGTGGGACATGCAGCCATGCATCACCCCCATGCGAGCATCATCCCATAGGGGATGCATGGCTGTGAGCTCCTTCTCCTACAGCATTTCATCACTTACCAGGCAAGATTTAGTCAACTGCAAAAAAAGTATCACCATCCATCCTTTTCCTTTCCTCCATCCCTCTCCCACGTCCTGACTGTCAGCACCAGCCAGGGTGCTCACAGCCACTTCATGAGCAGTTGCTGCCATTGTTACTGTTAAATAACTTGGGTTGTTTTCATACCTTTAAATACATCTTTTGTAAAAAGTCTTCTCAGAACTCCTTATTGCTTCTCAAAGCCTCTTCAGAACTAAAAAAGTAATCTTTAGGAGCTGTTTTTTCCTCCCCAATACAGTTAGCATTTCTGCCCACATTAGTCTTCCCCTGGCTTACTGAGTTTTAGGAAATATCAAACTCCTTTCAGAGGACAGGGCAACAGATTTTATTTGACCTGTGAACTTAAATGGGGAAATGCAGAACAGCTCAGGAAGCTTCCCTGGGTGCTTCTTAAATTTTCCAATTACTGCTTAGCCCATACAAACCTTGCTGCTAGAGTACAAATATGCTGAGGGTTAAAAGCTGATAGTGGAAGATTAACTGCCTCTGCTTGGAACAAGTATGTTGTTAAATATGGTTTAGAACTTGCAGATTCAATAATGCAGTTCACGTTATAAAGATTATATGATGTCCATTTCAGTTCTGCAGGAAAAACTCTCTAGGAGCTCTGTCACTTCACTGCTGAATGCTGTGAGGAGGTGGGGATGGGGGTTTACAGAGAGGAGGAGGAGTAGAAGTTTGCAGGGCCCAGCTCGCAGATGGGGCTCCACCAGCTGTCACCACATGATGCTGATTTCAGGGAAAAGCTCAGAGGGAAGCTCTGGGCACCAACCAGAATAATGTGTGTTTGAGCCCAGTGAGAAGGGGGACAGGGTGACACTGGCATTTTCTTTGGCCAGAGCATGACCTTTTCCTCCCAAGACAGATGCAGTGCCAGTGTATGTGGAGGAGCAGCCAGCTGGCATCACTTTGCCATGTGGAAGGGCTGCACCTATGTGGTGGCAGTGCAAGGGGAGAACCACTATGGAGAGAGGTGCTGAGGACCTGACTTGGTGCTGTGCGTGTTTTCCGGGCTTTACACTGAACTAGTTCTGGTCTGCTCCTGCACCCTAAGCTCCCCTTGGTGATAGGACCAGATAAGCCAGTTCAGTTGCATCCTAGAGCCTTGAAGCCACTCTGCAACATGAATCAAAGTGGAGGAGCTGGGGACAACTGGAGGGTTTGTTTCAGAAGTGGGAAGAAGAGAGGTGGTTGCTCCATGAATGCCTCTTGGCATTGCTGCTCTGTCTCCGTGGTTTTTAGCCTTATGTGCTGAGCTTCCCCGCTCTTCACACTGTCTCTGTGCTACTGTTTCTCTAAATCACCAGTGGAGAAAAGAATTTTTCACTGCTTTAACACTTGCATGTGCAGGATGAAGCAAACTTCTTCTGTGTGCATAGTATGAAGGATTACATTTTTTTAAATCTTGTGATTTAATTTTTCCTGTTCTTTCAACTCTGGTGCTCCCCTGTTTTCCCTTGTTCCTTAGCAGGCATTTTCACCACTTAGACATTACCACAACACACTTTCTAGAGGAGTACCACAGTACCGAATATGAAGCTGGTCCAGCAGATTAAAGGCTGGTTTCAAGCAATTATTGATCTTACTAGCACTACCATGAAAAAAACCAAAATAAATTCATATTCCTGATCATATCTGCTGTTTAAGTATCTGGTCTACAAATGTAGGTGTGGGAGAGATGGAGAGAACATCGTTATGAGTCAATAGGAACTTTTTTTGTGCAGATTAGGGCTGAAGGTGATGATACTTGTTAAAAAAAAAATGGTGAGCTTTTTGTTGCTATTGCTCTATAAATTACACATTTACAAATCTCTGCAAATTTTACTGATGTGATGTGCTTTGGATGCTCTTTTCACTCTATGCACATCACTGTATTTATATTGTTCTCCCCTTTTTCCCTGTGGCTTGAGGATGCCCTCTCTTCCAGGAGGCTGCCTCGCCAGCTGACCACCCCCAGCCAGGGCCAGAGTGGTGTTTATGTCAAATGGAAATTTACCCCTGCTTTTATTGCACTTGACAAAGCTATTTAAGAATTTTGTTCTAGCAGCTTTACTATTAGAAACAGTAAGCTCTGTATTTCAGGACCCATTAAATCAGAAATTAACTAACTTCAGTGTGTTACCTGCAACCACCTCCTCTTGCTCCCACCCTTCACCTCTGGGCTAAAGGGGGACACTTTCAACTGCATTGGAGTTTTTCACTGAGAGCTGAATCATAAAGAACATTCCCTTTTCTGTCCTGCAACACCTCAATGAATTGCCTTCTTGATTTTTATTTCTAATATATTATTTATGCATATGTAAGAAAGAATTAAATATTGACACTGCTTAGGTGCATTTTGTGTGTAAGGAAACGTAATAGTAAATATTTAATGTAGTGCTTTAAAAACCAAATTCATGTTCCTGCAGCGCCATCTGTCACCAGGTCTTTGCAGCTGCACATGGCCGTGGTGCATTTTATTTTCAGGGAAGTAACATAACTCTTGGAAACACTTAGAAATTACTTTTTTTGGGGGGGAGGGGGGTGGAAGAAAGGTTTTGTAGCTCTTATTTTGCAGGGTGTTTGGTAATATGGCTTTCATCTGCGTACACAGCAAGTCAGCACGTTTGGTGAAAGCTTATCTGTGCGTGTACGGGGAGACCAGCCTCAAACTGGGCTATGGGGGCCCAGCAAAGAAATCAGAGAGCTCTTTTGGCCTGCTCAGTGAGTGGAACTCTCCTCCTTTCCTTACCGATTTAAGGCTAGAGGTGGCTGGAGATGGGCAGCACATACTGAGCTGTGTTAGTGACTTCAGTATAGTGCCAGTGACCCCTGTCTCCACAGAATAAAAGCAAGAAGACATGTTGGGGTGAGTGCAGTAAGGGATTGAGCCACCCATCTCCGGAGCTGCCTGTTCCTTGTACCCTTCTGACCTACATGTTCAGTCCCAGCTTTAGGCTTTTTCTTATTTTTCAAAATTTTTATCCTAGTTGACTGCTGGGCTGTGAGCACACATCTCACATTTCCAGGGGAGGTGGCCTCATGTACAAGCAAAGCACAGGGCTCACACTAATTCCCAATGACTTTCCAGAGGGGTTTTCCAAGCAGCTACCTAGGAGGCTTGTTCTCTGCCAGGTGGTCATCACTGCATGCTTAGTAAATGATTGGCATGGAAGTCATGGGTGAGGTATAAACTCTCTGGTATTAATAATTTGGTGAATACAACTACCTGTGGCAAATATTTATATTCTGTGATGTTACCACCGGAACATCAAATCCTCTACAGCATAAAAATTTCTTCATGTTTTTTTCCAAACTTTTCAACTAAAGTTTGCCTGCTTCATCATTATCTGCCAGAAGTCACAGGAAGTTGCAGTTGTATTGGCTCAAACTCAAAACTGGACCACGACTGGTGATTTTGTTTTGTTTCCCTCACACTTAAAGACATAAAGAAAATAGCTTAATGTAAGCAAAATGGGCCAAACCTCCCATTCTCAATAAGAAAGGAAAAAAGCAGGACGCAGGAGTTGCTCGAGGATGAAAGTACAACTTAAATCATGTGCATGTGCTTACATCTTGGTGAGATCCTAACATCACCAGGAGCATTCTCTGCTCTTCTCCTGCAGTGAAACCCCAGGGATGCAAGAGCAGAGCAGCTGAGTGGCAGGACTTGGGGCTTGACACAGAGCATGCCTGGAAGAACTGCACCCAGTGCATTTTCTCCTGCTAGAAACTTCTGGAAGCTTTGCCTGTGACAAAGTTGGTAAGGTAAGCCTGACCTTAAGAAGTCCATTTGGATTATTTGAGTAATTGTGGAAGGCCAGGAGAAGAAAAGAGCATTGATATTTGCTTAATAGCTATTTGCTTATCAAGAACTGTGCATTTTCGCTTATGCATACATACAGCCTGGGAAGCAGAGCAGTTTCAGAGTATTCCCCATGTTACCTGGTGGTGGTTGTGTTGCTTAACTCAGTTCCTTGCAGTAAAAATAAATCCAAAACAGGAGGGAGAAACAGCAGGATTTTCTTGTCATATTGCAGCATCCTCACTGGCAGATCTGGCTGCATTGAGTGACGATGGTCCTTTGCATCATCTTTAAAGCTAATTCCCTCTGCTAGAGTGCTTGGGGAAGTGTGAGAGGACATGTGAGCTGCCTGACACAGCTCCTTCACAGAGCCAGCTGCAGCTCCAGAGGTGGGGAACCTGCCTCAGAGGGATCTCTCCATAACTGCACTGTTCTGCTGCACAAAGCCAAGCTGTTTCTTCCCTCCCATTTCTTACCCCTTCTCCCACTTCAGTGCGTCTCCTTGGAGCTAGGAGATGGGCAGTCATGGGCAGAGCTGTCTGCTTTGCCTGGGCAGGGCACAGAGGTGTCTGAATCACTGTGGACAGCCTTCATCAGAGGCAAAGCCTGTCCCTGCTGTGGGCAGGGAAGGGTCACATTGTGAGAAAAGGCAGCAAAGTTTATAAAACCCATACGTATGAGGCAGGTGCTAAATATGTCACACATCTCCTGGCCGAGCAATGCTTTTAAATACATGGTGACTTTAAGCAGGTTAATGACATGCTCCCCGATGTGCATGGCAGAGTAGAAACGCGCTTCCTTGCATAAATATAATTAAATCTGCCCTTGAGTGCTTCTCACAGTGAGTCCTTTATATATTACTGGAAGGCCCACAGGTAGCATGATGTCATTTGCAAATGAGAACCAGAACCAAAAAAATGGCTTATAAACCAATAATAATGACAGTTATCCTCAGTGGTGAATAAATAACCTGGGTTTTACTACCACAGGCTCCCTTTTCTGTCCAGCTGACTGCACCATTAAATGCAACAAGGAATACTTAGCTTTGCTGGTGAGAGATGGTCCTGAGGGGTGGCCAGAGGCTCTTGCAGTGATTTGGGAACTCGCTGTAGTCCTGCCCACGGGCAGAGGACATCACAGTGGCTTGCAGCCACTCGCTGCTTTCCCAGAGCTGTAGAGGAAGCTGTGATTTCTTTCTCTCTGGAAAAGGGATTTTGAGCATGTGAGAACAGAATTATTATCCAGGCCTCCATAGTTTAAAAGAATAAAAGACATCCCTGCATCACCAAAAAGTGTACTGTTCTGGGTTTAATGAAAACTTCTCCCCTACCCCCCATAAAGTGGATGCTATACAGTTTAAATTATGTATGGCCCTATTACAGAATAATCAGTGCTAAGTACATACGCGTTCCTAGACCACAATAAATTATGTATCTTCCCTTAATATTACATGGATAAGAGGCATAACATGTATTGATTTCATTTAGACCTGAGTTCAAGACAGCATTTAAACATATTTCTATTTTTAAATCCATGAATTATCATAATGTAGCTGTTCAGATGCTTTCAGTTAGATATATACTTAACAACCTTGCTGAATTAGAGCCATAATAATAATCAGATTAATATTTTGAACCTGTGCCCAATGAAGACAATGGGAGCCATTTCATCAATTTTACTAGGCTATTGGAGTAGGATCCATTTTTTAATATATGTGTATAATATATGTGTGTGCATATCTATATTTTTAATGAAGGAAAATTCAAGGTAGAGCTCCACTGAGAAATCAGTGTCTGTCTGAGCCTGGAGTCACTTTATACCATCATGGATTTCAGTAGCAATCTGATAAATTAAAGCAAGCTAGCTCAAAATGCCACTGGCAGCCAATTACTGATTCCTCTCTTGCCCAGGACATGCCACACTGAAGGCTGGGCACTGGCCCTGCCCTCATGAGTGAGGCAGCATCCTTTGGGTAACAGAAACTCATTTTTACCTAATGAAATTATAAGGCATTTTTTCTGTCCTGCAAGCTATAGGGAAAATAAGTATTTTATAGCACAAAACATTCAAAAGTACTTCCATGACACAAAGACTTAAATCTCACTGACAGCCCAAAAGACTTGGGGCTTTGACCAAACAGGGGGGATGGCTGAGCCTGGCCCAGCTGCTAAGATTAGGACTTCCAGCTGTTTCCCTGTGCAGACATCCAAGCTGCTGGTGAATGAGCTCAAGCACTGCAACAGTTCACATCTGGGGAATTTTTCTCATGCTGAATCTGCAGGTTTCAACTATATGCTTTGTCTTCTCCAAGACAACTGTTGAGATACATTTATGTCTTTAATGGAGAGGTCAGAAAGGGTCAGTAAGTCTGATCAAGAAAGCAGTTGCATTCAATTGGTCATTTAATTTGTCCCTGACTATTACACTGAGGAAGCTGTACTTTCTAGAGTGAAACTGCCGTATCAACATTAGCACACACCTTATTTTCTTAATTCAGGTCACAACGCCTGTGACTCTGCTTCAAGTCTTGCGTTTCTTCCGCAGGACATATCCAAAATTTCCCTCTGGAGAATATGGCTGCAGTGATATCATCTATAGGAAAAAATAAAAGAAAGGTCAGGCTGCAGAAGGCTGTGCAGAGCCCTCAGCACGGCCAAAGAGGTGTCCCGTGGCAACGTGCTGCTTGCTGGGAGGACACAGCTCTTCCTCGCACAAATTCTCGTTCCTCAGTGGAGGGAAGGACCAAACAGGGAACATACAGGCACAACCTCAAAGCCCGGTGACCTGCTTGCCACTAAATAACCTTTACCTTTCTTTCCTTTTTTTTACAGGACATAGGCAAAGCTGGTGGTTTTATCTTTAGCTTTCCATGGGCAAGTAGTAATAACAGTTAATGTTTCACTCTGAAAGCATCCTATGTGAACTGGATCTTACAGAAGTAAATTCAATAGCCTGTGTTTTATCACTTCATTGTTGTTACCATTATTTATTAACAGCAAGCTGTGTTGGGCTTTTGTTGATTTTTAAAACCCAGTGTTCATAGTTGAGTCTGTATGTTGGCTGACATGTTAATATGGATGCAAATATTGAGCCATTCTGGGTAAAAACCATCACCTCTAATGGATCTTTAATACAGTTGGGCTTTGCTTCCACAAGGTGTTTTTGCAGTGAACTAAGAAAATCAGTCCAGACCTCATCTATGGTACTAAAGTTTAGGAGCTGATTGGTTTTTTTCTGGCTGCCATAAGAACCAAGTTATATAGGGGTAATTTGTTGTGTGTTAGGAAAAAAGTAACTTTCAGATTGTGACCATCAAATTCTGAACCTCTAATGGTTTCCAAGCCCTCTGCCTCAAAAACTCTGCCTTTGTATTGCTCAGCTAGAACTTCTGAGATCCAAAAATAATCTGTCTACTGAGACTAAATGGCTTTTTAGTTGGATGGGACATATTAATGTTATTTAAATGATGATATGGCAATGTTTAATCTATTTCCTTTTCTGTATTCTTTTAATTTCCTTAGCAAATCCAGAGAGTGCTATTTATCGTCTCATCTGGAAAGAGAAGAAAACTAAAGTTAATTATTTTTCACTTATCTGGAAGGGTTTAGAATTTGGGGAATTCACTAAGTAGCAGACATTTAGTAGGTTCCCATATCAAGTATCAACTTTCTTCAATTCACTTCTGTAGATTAAAGTTTTTTGGTTTAGATTTTAAGGATTTATTTCATATGTCAGTAGCTGTTAAACATCCTGCAGGAGAAAATCTCAAAAGACATCCATTTCTAGATACAATCCTTTTTATGTGGGGCAAAATACAAAGACCTGTAAGCAAGCCAATATTTAATTGTATCATCTAATGGCATCAAAATTTAGTTATAGCTCCCTTTAATAAAATAAATTTGGAATTTTGTATGATAATTCTAAAATTAGATCATGCCACACCTTGTGGCTGTCAGTTCACTTTGCGAGACGAGTCGAGCCTTGCACATTTACTGCAGAAATGCCCTTTTTATTTCAGCTCTGAGGTTATTAGTTGAAAAGATGTTCTGAGGAACAGCTAAACTTGATGTACTATTTAAATAACTTTTTTTTTTAATGATACCTCTTCTAACAAAAGAATTGCTGTGGCTTTTTCAGACCAGCAGACAGGTAGTGTCATGGAAAGTACTGAATGCTTAGGGAAAGGGTATGAGAAGCAGAGAGAGCTTATGGAGGTCCTCCTCATGGCAGCCCCTTGCCTGCTCAGACTCCTGGGAGTGAGCTCTCTGACCCCCTGCCTTCAGCAGCTGCCAATGCCCATGAGCTTGTCTCTACCTTATCTGAGCCCATGTAGGTTTTTCACCTTCGTCCTCTATCAGTGAGTTCTGCAAATCAGCTGTATCTATAAAGATGTCTCCTGCTAGGCTGACAATAGCCTGAGGCTAATGTCCCTGTTAGATCCTGTGTAAATCCTGACTGAAAGCAGGGATCTCATCTCAATCCATCATTGATGATAACGCCAGTTCCTCAGTTTGGGTGACTTGAGCTTTAGGCACATGGAATGGGAAGCTTTTGTGATTTCCATAGCATGAATTTCATGGCTGAGAAGGTGTGAGGAACAAAAACTAATTCTAGCAAGTGGTAAAATTTGTGATCTTACAGCATCAGGTTGGAAATCTCTCTGGTTCTGCATCTGCTACCAAGTTTCTGTACAACCCTGATGTGCCCACCCATCTCCATCTGAAAAGGAGATAGAAATGTTATTATTGACCTAAAAATGACACAGCTCCCAGATGGTGGGTGCAGGCTACCTGGCACACTTCAATGCCTTTGTCCTCATAGCAGCTTTGGAGGACAAGCTGGTGTCTTGGTAACCCTTGCTTCCAGCCTGGTATCTTCACTGCTGAGCTGCTGTGTCTCTCCAACCAGCCCTTTCCTACAGCATGAATGTGGCATGAGGCTTAATTCATAAGTGTCTGTAAATGTTTTAGGAAGAGCAGAGTGAAGGTGATGTTAGAAGAGAAGCACATTAGCCTGTTGTGCAGCAGCAGCAGTAGCTGGCATATCTCAGTGCTGCAGTTATATTTGATGGGGCATGTACTTTGCTTCAGGAATGCTGCCAAATGGTATTTTATTCCTACCTTGGAGCTCTATGAAGATGCAAAAAGTTAATTTCTGTGCTTTTTTGGCCAAAAAGTGCCTGCAGGTCTTTATAAAGTTTGACCAGGCTGGGACCAAGGCCTGGCTCAGAGCATGAAGCACTGTTTGGGCTGGTGTTGCTCATGCCAGGAGTCGGGGCTTCACCAAGTGGCTCTGACAAGGGTGAAGGTAGAAGTGGTGCTCCCCCAGCCAACTCCCCCAGGGCTAAATGACAGAATTACAGTCTGACCCCCCACCCCACGGCCCCAGGAAGGAGCAGCTTTCTCTTAAATGTTTACATTAATAGAAGGGGGATTTTTAACTCTTTGTCATGATTCCACTTTAGCCTCCAAGTCAGATGTGGCAGTTCTAGGACCAGCTGTGGTTGGATCAGAATTTTCTCCTATTTTGAGTGTTACAAGAACTTTCCCATCTGTATTTCTTTAACCTTGCTGATACTCTTCCACTTCTCTCTTCTCAGAAAGTGGAAGGCCATGAATTCTCAGCCCTGTAGATAAGTTTTCTAGGCTTGTTTCTCAGTCATGGTGAGTGAAGACCTGCTGTCCTAACCTCACCTACTGTTTCTGATTTCTTTTGGGATTGATCTGAAGCCCACTGAAGGCAGTAGAGGTTTTCCCACCACAGTTAACACACCCAGCTTCAAAGAACTACCATCCTCCTGAATTGCACCTGCATGCACCACCTGCCAGAGGACACTCCTGCCACATCCTCATCCATGCACAAGTAGGTTTATGTTTTCCCCCTGTGTCACCAGCCTTCCCCTCTGCAGCACCCATAGGGTTTGCAGGCAGCCCTGCCTGGTCATTGCCTTGTTTCCCATCTCTTCTCAGCCTGAATTTCTTTAGCCAAGTATGGGCTAAGAGATGTGGTCAACAGTAAGGATTAGCTGGTGCCACTGGTCCAGAGCTGGTTGAGAAGACAGGTTTCCTGCAGGATAACTTGTCCTTGTCACACCGTTGGGGCTGCCCAGCTGAGGTTCCTGTTGCTTAGCTACAAGACTTTATAACAAGAGCCTGAGCTGTAGCAAAGCGGCCTCTGAAGCATTTCAAGTATGACAAGACTCAAAGGATGCTCATCAGTGCACATGCAGGAATATTACAGGTCCCAAATGCTGAGGTTTTAGCAACCATGACTGTTAGCTTCTAGTTTACACAGCTCTGGTTGTCACTATGTTGGCTTTTGCTGGAGCTCTTTGTGGACTGTGGACAGAGATGCTAATTTAATGAACCTGTGTGTTTGGGAGGGAAATTAAGAAAGGCCCTTGAAAGAGGGAAATGAGGTCAGAGAGGAGCTCCTTGGGGTTTCCTGCAAGGAAAAACTCTGATTGCTAGAGTGAAGCCATGGTTACTGGAGTCTTACTGGAGTCAGGTTATGTGATGCATTATCAATGGAAACTGTAGAACTGGCCATACGTGTTGTACTGATCTGTGTCTGCAACAGAGATGCCTTTCAGCTTCTCCCTGCGAGGTTGTAGAGGTGACTTGTTCAATATCTCTATAAACTGCAATTGCATTTTTGCAGTGTCATGAAAATGAATGCCACTGATTGCCCAGGACACGTCTTTGGTTTCTAGAGCAGTTACACGTGCAAGACAACAGTGCTGTGCTTCCAGCAATGTTAATTAACAGTGAGGAGGTGAGTGTTCAGCTTGACAGATGAATTTAACAGCAGTTCATTTGAATGCAGGAGAAAGATTCTGCTGAAGGTTCAGAGAACCTGTTAGGACTCACACTTCACCTCTGTGCTGACTGTGGGTAGGGTTTGTGAGGAAAGGTAGCCTGGGGAAAGCTTTTCTTGAGGTTTAGCTGCCTTCAGTGTGAGTCACAAATGGGAAATAAAGAGAAGAGCCAGCAGCTTGACAGTGCTGGACTGTCCCCAGAGCAAGGTGACAAGGAGAGGCTAAACTGGCTTTGTGCTCAAGGAGCATCCTCAGAGTTACTGGCTGCATTGGTCCACAGCTGAAAAGCAACCAAGTCCCTGCCCACAATCTCTGGCATCAGGCCAGACCAGGGGACCTACAGGAAGGGCAAGGATTGCAGTTTTGGCTTTCTGTTTATCTTCTGCATCTCCAAAGATTTCTTTTAGTGCTTGTGTTACAGATGTGAGCCTGGGAAGACACCATAGTTAACCACAGAACAGTTCAACTCCATTTTCTCTGTTTTATGGCAAGGAAACCACACGGATGAAACCTGACTGGTTAAGAAGAGTTCACTATAAAATATTGGGCACTGGATTTTTGGTTCATATACAGTGACACAGTCCTCCTGAGAAAAGGTACACTGAAAGTGACCTCACATTGTTGTTTCTTGTTGTTAACAGCTATTTAACTTAACCATTGACATAAGCAGTGAGGAACAATCCTCCCCTATGAAAGTTTTAGTGCTTTTTGCGCCCCTAACTCAAAAGCAAGAACAGCTCTTTGTGAAACATATGGTGATGTGTCTAATCTTTGTAGAGCTCCTGCTAGAACAACAGGGCAAAACCCAAAAATTTGTAATCAAGTGGGACAGCTTTGTGTTGTTGCCTAATAAAATACTGCATTAATGTATAGCAATTCAGCTCACGGGGATCTGCACCATATATATATATATATATATATATATATATATATTTTATGGGGGTGTTCTAACACCAAGGGAAAAGCCAAAATTTGACAACAGCCTGGATCACTGCCCAGGTTTTTTACTTGATTTCCTATGTATTCACTTGCCTGTCACTTCTAAACCTGTTTTGCCTTTCACTTAACAGTGGAGTTGTGCCTGGGTAAAGGTATTACACGTATACTAGTTAAATATTAGTTTTATAATGAGTATCCATTGCTTGGTCCCAGGGTATCACTCAAAACAAGTTACTCTTCTATATTGTCTATTGATCACTCCTTTTTGCCTTCCATCCTTCTTGTTGTTGTCCTTTTTCCTGCTCATGCAGAAAGTGATGCCAGGCCATTAGGAAACTGAATTATTAAACCTTCATATTGATTTTTCTTGACCGTATAGCTGATGTTATTGCGGAGGGACCCTTGCCGTGAGCTATGCAGAAGGGGTTTTGCTAAGCACTTGTCCGTTCTCCTCACTCCTTTGCTTCATAACCTTCCCTCTTCTTAATACCCCATCATTTCCAAGAGGAGGAGATCCTGAAACTCATTATGTGCAGTCATTTCATTTCACTGTCAGCCTCCCTTTGCTGGCAGCCACACAAATTACGGGATTTTTCTTTCTTTTCACTCTGGAGGTACACAAACAGATCAGCCCATTTGCTAACAGCCTTGGCGCTGACACCACCGTACCCATGGCAACGCACCAGCCTGCGCAAGCATCCACAGACACTTTGAAAATCAGAAATACCGAGTGATGACAAGGAGTCGCTTCAGACAATGGATGTTTACAGGTGTCACAACCATCTGAAATGCTTCTCTCTCCACCCATCAGCTTCTTGATTATAATGTGCTTTACAATTCTTTTGCAGCTCCTTTGTCAGAATACAAGATTCAAGGCAGAATTTATCTGGGTTGGTTGGTTTGTTTGTTTCCCCACTCAAAGCACTGGCTGAAGTACTTTATGGGAATGAGCACCCCAGGCTCCACTGTTGACTTTCCTCTTTGAACTGGATTTGACTACAGGTTCTTCAAATGATAAAATCCAAAGTCACAACAGAAAAAGCAGTGGCTTACGTCAAGCCAGCTAACAGATGTAGTTGTGTGACTGCTAGGTTGAGTGGTGATTTGCCCCACCATGTTGTGCAATACCGCTTTCCTACAGTGACAATGGATGTAATAAGATCCAATCAACCATTTTGGGGGAATATTTTTGCGTAACTTCACCACCTGCTGGCACAGCAGAGGCTATGCTACTGTGTTTTTATAGCCACTCTTCTTCACCAGTCCTGTGGGTTCTTCAGCTCTGCTTTCAAGAGATAATATTCAGGCACCTAGGGTGCATTTCTGAAGCTGGTTGCAGCAAATGTATCAGTTCATTAAACTAGGTGTTTACATGCAAAACCATCTGTAATTCAGATTGGGTAACTTAATGGGGAGCACTGTTTTGTGCAGCTAGGTAACTGTGGGTATAATAGCATGAATTTACAGGTGGTGTGTATGTGCCATTCCTTGGACTCCACCCCTCATCTTTCACATACAAGGCAGACTGTTAGGGTCACATATTGATGATGACCCTGGATGAGGAGCAGTTTTATAACACAGCAAACCAACAGGTAGTCTTTGGGCATTTAGGACCACCTCACTCAGGCCTAGGAAGTATTTATGACACGCTAAAACACCCTGGACAGGCTCATTGAACAGGCTGAGGCCATTCTCACACCCAGACCAGACCACTGCATTTGTTGCTTGCACAAAAGCTGAGTGTGAGGCTGAGTTTGAAGCTTGGTCATGGGAAAGAGCCCGAGTACATTGATACGTAACCTTAAGCTGTGGTTTTGGTGAGAAAATAGCCCCTCATTCTGTCTGCGGTGTCTCGCCTCTCCTAACAAATAACAGTAGTATTTCATTCACAGAAAGGGGAAAACTACAAAGCCCTAAACCCAAGATGAACTATGTTGCCCCATATTGTGGTATTAACTCGATTAGTTAATATAATTAGATAAATTATCTTTCCAGCTGATAATTTAAGCTTTAGACTTGGAAAATGCAGTAACATTTATATGTCTGAACATAACAAGAGGAGCATATTAAAAAGTAAAAAGCCTTATCAAAATTCCACATTAATAAAAGAAGCTATCAGTGCATCAGAGAACTGAAGAGCTTCCTTGTGCAAGCATAGTAACAGATTCCTTCGAAGGACTTTAATCCTCAGTAGCTACTGTTGGAAAAATTCAGGCTTTCCCCTAGAACAGGAAATTAAAGCTCAAAAATAGTATTTCCGTAATGTTCTGACCAGTTTGACTATTCAGTAACTTATATGTCATATTCATTTTGAAAAGCAATTTTTTTTCATATGATTTTGCTACAGATGCAACGTGTAAAGAGATTTCACTACTTAAACCTTAATGTGTGTTCTGTTTCACCTTCTGTTCAATCTTGTAAGCAGGCAGCAGATGTTTATTTTTTTATTTCATTAGAAGACCTAGTAAGACTGAATGGTGCAGTAGTTTTATTCCCACAGCTTTCAGAACAGATAAAGAAGGCAGTACCTGTACTAGTGAGAAACTAAGAGATGGCAAAAAGCCAACACAAGCTCATAAACTTGCAATTATATTGGAAATCATCACTCCCTGTTATATCCTGAAAATGTTAAGAGCAACAAACCTTATCTTCCTAGAGAGTTTCTTTTTTTCCCTTTTTGTGGAGATGGGAACCTAATAGCTCAACTATTCCTCTGTACCCCAGAAAATGGGTTAAAGCAGTAAAAATTGGTTTAGGTTAAGAACATTCTGCAGCTGAATCCTGCATGGATCAGTACTCCCCTCGCTTCCTTTTGAATAAGTTTACAGAACCTCCTGCGAGATGTCCCTAATGTGACAAGTCTGACATCCAGCTTTTTCCTCTTCAGCAGAGGAACCGGCCCCATAACCAAGATGTCACAAAGCCTCAAGAGCTGAGAGGAAAAGTAGCTGGCTTAGGTAAATGACAGGGGAAGAAGGAAGCTCTGCACATAACCACATACTCTCTAAGGGAACTTGGCTGTCTTTATTTCACTTTGGCATGTTATTTGGGGACCCTTTGCTTCCAGTTACAGCAATGAGAAATTGAGATGTCCACTGGAGTGCATTCTCTACTGCAATTCTTGTCTCCTTGCACCTCCAAGAGTAGGTGGCACCAGTATTTTGTACCCTCTCTCTGCTTTCAAATTATTCTATTTCTCATGCAGAGGCTGGCTTTTGACATCAAAAGCATTTAGTAAATTAGAGTGTAGCTCCCTGAAGTTAATTCTTCCATCATAAATCACAAGGGTGCCTACGGTACCTTGGACAGAAAGACCAAAGATAACTAAGGTCTACAAAGGCAGCATTGCTCTGGTAAAAGTCCTTTCACTGTGGCTAGATCTCACCTTTGCTTAAAGCTTTCCCACAGCATCCTGAGGAATACATTTACAAACAGGTAGTGTCTCCAAATAATCTTTAAAAGATAAATGTTAGCAAATGGGAGACGGGCAGAAAAAGGAAGCCTTTTACATGGAGATTTTACTGTATGAGCTGATGAGATACGGTTGAGTTTCTTGTCCAAGTCAGAGACAAATTTAACGTAGCTTCTTACACAAAGCCAAGGCTAAGTACATACTATTTTCAGTGGAAGCTATTTTGCTTAGTGATCGATAACCATTTGAAGGAGCTTTTCAGCTCACCTTGCTTCCTCATTGCCTCCGTTAAGCACTAGAGGGACCCTAGAGTTTTCCAACCGATAGGAACATGTGAGCAACGCCGAGGCTAGAGCCCTTCCTTTCCCGGTCACCTAGGTATTTCCAAGGGGAAAGGTGGCAAAAAACTGCTCAACTGGTTGTTGCACATGTCCAGAGACTGCAAATATGCCACCGGGGAGAGTGTGTAAAGGGACCATAGCCATACTTTCCATTGCTTCATCATCCTCTGTGCTCGCAGCTCTTCCCATCGTGAATAAAGAGGAGCTGGCTTTGCCTTGACTGCTCTGTTCGTGCAGCTAATGCTGTGACATTGGCGTCGAGGCTTGAGTCACGCCATGTTTTTGAGAATTTAAATGTTTCCTTCCCTAGTCTGAAGTGAAGCCAAATACCTAAGTTGCCAACAACTGCAGCTCAATAAACTGTCAGAGGAGCAGCGGTGGTTTCTTATTGTAGCTATGTAGTAAAAGAATATCTATTGACACAAGCTCCTTTTTGAACGGTATTTTCCAGCCACTGTTTCATGAATCTGTTCTAAAAAGGGCTATAGACAATGTCATTCCTTTTTCTTTTAGCAGGCAGGCAAAAATCCTCTGTATTTGACTTTCCAGACCTCCATATAGAGATCCATAATTCAGCATGTCAAAGCTTTGCTATAAAGCTCATCGTTTCTGAGGTTATGTAAAAATCTATTTTTCCTTTGAAAAAAAAAAAAAAAATCTTTCCCCACTATCTATTAGTGAGATGATGCTTTTTGATCTCTCCATGAATATTTCTAATAAAAATATGTGCATGCATTTTAATACCTCTAACATAAATTATTTTTCCTGTCTTAAAACATCTAGTGTCAACACTGTTACTGAATATTTAATGTAGAGTATAATGTAATTTGACTAGATAATTATCTCGGGGAAAATGGCGAATGCCACCTGGGGTTTTTTTTCTGTGTTTATTTTTCATCATCTTTGATGATTGTTTAAAGGAGAGCTGCAACTGAATGACTAACTTTCAAGATTCACCTTCCCTCTCTCTCTGCAGGCTGCTGCTGAAAAGAGGCAGGCTGCTACCACACTGCATCCGAGGCATCGATTCCTCCATGGCACACGGAATATTCCGAGCACTTCTCCGCTCAGTTATCTCACCCCTCTGATCCCTCGGAATGTTTATGGGCAGTGCACAGTCTGTTTATTGTACATGGTGTCTTTCCCTTAAGACATTTCTTCCGTGATACCTACTGCAGTATTTGTTTCCAACAAAAGTATAAGCTGTCCTTTCCTTTTTTTTTTTTTTTTAATATTGTAAGCTTGAAATAAATCTAATTTCCATTTTGATGAAGTGTAACTATTCCTCCGTGATCAACCGCTCATTCCCTCTCAGGGCTCCTTCTGATTAGGCTTTATGTAAGCCAGCATTCATGTTATCTAGGTGGTGAAAGGAAGAGGAAACCTGTGCTTGGGGGAAGAGCTCCATCAAGGTCTTTGCACAGCTGCATAGGGGAGGCATGGAAAGGTGCTGCTGATTTCTGAGGTGCTGGGGATACTGGTGCACATTCCTCATACACTGAAGAGGAAGAAGACACACATATACGTGTGTCTTTGTGCCTGGCAGTCTGTAAGAAAATCTGCCTGCAGCAAATCAGTTTCCTCTGGAAGCATCTCCTCTGGATGGATATACATCACTGATGGTGAGTAACCAGAGGGGAACATGATGGAAAGATCCTGCTCCCTTTGCATGGGGCTGATTTGCAGATGAAGTGCTAGAAGAGGGAAGCAGCTGTGGTGGGAAGTTCTCCCAAACAGCTTGAGGAGGGTTCAGGGAAGGGACTGGAAAAGATGTCTGTAGCCTTGACTCACAGACTCAGACCTTCCAAGGAAAAGAAAATTTCCTGATTTACAAATACATAAAAATACTTAACAAAATAATTTGGCATTCTCAAGTCACTTTATTGACATTAACATGGGACTGGAATATAATTCAATATAGTCCAATGCAGTAGCTGTTGAGGGATGGTCATCTCTGTATTGCAGCAGAAGCAAGAGCGGGGCCTAGGCTTTCCTGAGCCTGCATTTTGACCACCCACTCTGACATGTAAAGCCCAAATTACAGATATGAAATATTCTAGATCACCTGCTAAAGCCCCTGAAGAAAAAGAGTGCTCAGTACTCTTGAAAATCATGCCTCAAATCAAGCTGGGTACCTAAAATTAGTGAGGAAAAAATATAGATAGAGTACTTGCTCAGAGTGGTGCAGCAAAACAAAACAAAACTGAAATTAGCGTTTAAAGCTTTTTCACTGCAGAATGTGTTACAGTCAGTGTGTGATCTGGGCACCCAAATATAAAGAGTAGCAGTATTTATCTTTACTTGGTCAAAACATAGTACCTGTTTCAAAAGCATTTATGAGTCTAACATGTACATGATATATTGAGAATTGCTGGTGAAGATTCTGACAGACTGGCTTTTGCACACTCATTTTTAACAAAGCCATTAGACTAATTTGATAGGAAATTTTCTAGGAAATAGAAAAGGTAAGAGCGTACCATTTCACTCTTTCATCTCCAGCAAAGGGAACTGAAACGAAGGAATTCTGACTAGAAAGGGTGAAAGGAGCCAATGCTGGAGCTCCACCGCATCGGCGGCTTTGCTCGAGGGATGACTTTGCCCTTGCCTGCTTGACTGTCACCGAAGGAATATGGAAGCTGCAACTGACGTCCTGAGGGGCTGAGGAGGAAAGCTGGGTTTGGGAAGCTGGTAAGTGACACAGCAACAGGATACCTTTTACTGCTGGATTCCGGGGAACGCTTGGAGAGCTCGGCCCTACTCGAGCACAGTTTGTCACCTGGCAGCAGTGCCGTTTCTGAGGTGCTGTAACAGCGTTTTTTAACCTATCTTACCGTTATTCGTTCTCTTTCTCCAGAAGAAAAGGAGACACTGGCGTGAGCTGAGGCCTGCACCACTGGAAGACCGCACGGAACCAGGTGAGGGGCTTTCTCGCCGCTTTCCTACGACGGCGGGGACGATGGAGCGCGGCAGGGCTGGGGCCA
>NW_010310833.1:0-10525 GCF_000700745.2 Antrostomus carolinensis
AATCTAGATAGACCACATCCACTGCTTTGTCTTCACTTGCATCACTTGTCTTTCTTGGGTTTTCTTTCTCTTTGTTATTTTCCTTTTCCTTACAAATTATTATTATACTTTTTCTTTTTTAAAAAAGTTATTAAACTATTTTTATCTCAACCCAAGAGTTTTCTCACTTTTACACTTCTGATTCTCTACCCATTCCATCAGGGCTGGGGTGAGTTACTGAGTGGCTGTGTGGGGCTTGGTTGCTGGCTGGGGTTACACAACAAGAATGTTCACCAAAGTAATATGAATAACGTAAAACAAAAAGCATCCATCTAGTGCTTGTCTTATGAATTTACGTATTAAAGTTAGAAGAGGACTAAAAAAATACTTATTTTAGAACAGTTGCCATGCGCTGTAGGTTACTATTGATTTCCAGCTGTTTAACAATAATAGTGGTACAAAACACAGCAACAGGACCATTGTTTAAGGACACAGAATGCTGGACCTAGAATGGATGTTTAACAAAGGAGAAGAGCTCCCCACTTCTCATTCTACATGCTGGAAAGGAGAGAATTGATAATCAGACCTTCTGCTCCTTCCAGGAGGACTAGTTATCACCAAAAGTGCTGCCATTCTCTGTGAGGAAGAAAAGCAGCAAAACAATTATCAGCTCTTTATTTCAACCCAGCCTTTCTTCCAGTCCAACTCACCATGATGTCTAATAACAGCTAATTAATTTTAAATTCATATTAGAGAAAAATTGTCCATTTTAGAGACTGGAATTTATCCGCTTCATGGTTCACACGTGTTCACATCAAACTTGCACCATCCTTCGCAACCTACTCGTGAGCACTCTGAGGTATAAAACATATACAAGCATGACTATCAAATAGTTTCTCTTTACAAATAACAAAATAACTTACCTTAGCTTCTTCCTCTTGTGCTTTTTTCACAATTGCTTGTAGCTGCACTTCACGTTTAAATTCTGCATGGAGCAATTTCTCCTCCATCATCCTGCGTCTTTGATCTAATAATTCTTCTTTCCATTTCCTCACATCTTTCTCCTTTATATAATGAGTAAATTCATTACTAATACAGTAACTGAAAATGGGGCTTGAATTTTCCTCAGAATTTCCTAATATTTGAAGTTTTATTTACAGTAATAAGACATTTTGATGCCCGACACAAAGTCAGCATTAAGTTTAATCCAAAATATACTGATTTGTTAACTGCTTCAGTTTGTTGAGTTTTAGTATTTACACTGGATATCTGCAACACATTTCTACTCTCACCATGCCTTACCTGAATCTGAGTCAGTACAGTATGTCAACAGCACTCTTACAGAAGTTTATGATTTGAAATAATGCTTTTCTTTAATATCTGTGATGCACGAGTCATCCGTGAAAACTATAAACTCAGACTCAGAGGAAAATTTCATTTCACCACTAGTTTTAATCTAACATTTCTAGACTACGTAGAAGAAAAAAAAAAACTTTTCTGAAAGGCAGCAGACTGGCTCCTTTGTATTACAGCAAGCTTACCCTCTCCATTAATTTTTGAAGCTTCAATGTCTTTTCTTCACGTAACTTTTCTCTCAGCTGTTGAGCTTTCATTTGTTTCTCTTCATGTTTCTTTTTGGATTCTGCTATTGTTCTTTTAATAAAAAACAAAACAGAGTAAAAGCAAGTGAGACAACATTAACTGATAGTGTTGCAAGCATTTCTATGTCATTTTCAGAAACAGAAAACAAACAGGCACTGGAGGGCAATTATTTCCCCTACATGTAAATACTGTTCTTCCAGTCTTCAAATCTTTATTTACTGGACAAGCCTACTTCCTTATGAAAATAATATCCTGATTTCTGTAACACTTTCCCCCCACAGACTTAAGAAAGTAGACTTATGAACAGTTTCTGGCAGCCATGAGTTTGGTTGCTTGTTTTCACTTGCTAATCAAGACAGGTAACAACTCTAAAACCTTTTGCGTGACGGTGACGACAGTTTTTCATGCATGTGTATTCCATGTCCAGGGGGACGTGCAGGCTCTTCTTCCACTCTGTCTCCCCAAGAATTACTCTGGCGCCATGATTCACGGGCTGTACATAAAGAAAACAAAGACTTAGATAATTAAAACACACTTTTCTGGTAGAAGTGCAATTAATAATGAGGCTTAGTTCCTCTTTAAGTTCTCCTCCAATGGGTACTCTTGAACCCAAGGTGCAAACACAGACTGAAGCATCTCCAATCCCTGTGCATTTTCAATGCTTCATGATTTTATTAGGCTTTTTTATCCAAATGTTAAGGTAAAGCTAGATTAAAAAAATTAAAATTCTAAGAGAGAGATGGGGGAAGACAGCTGAAGAAAAGACACGTGGAGACAGTCAAACACACAAGTCCACCTTTCCTAAGGAATTAATATAAAAAATAATGTAACTTGGAATAATATAGGGGGATCTTCTGAAACCTCAACTAGCCATGAGTAAAATGGGTATTTTAAAAAAAATTTACTGTCATTTCAATGTAAGCATAGTAATAAATGAAAATCTACCTTCATAATCTGCCAGGACATCATTCCAGTCCATAGATATACCGCAGAAAGATATGCTTCCATTGCCCATACTAGCCTGAAATGTAACATGATCCAGACAGTAAAAATGTAAGCCTTAACGTGCAGGTGTACACACAGATTAAACAGTGCCAACTCAGTGATATTCAGTGATGTTTCCAAACTGAATTAACCATCTCAAAGACAGACACTGTTCCTGCTGTTTCTGAAAGTAGAAAAGGAGACTTCTGCTTCACCTAGAGTAGCTCCTGTATGGTAGCAGTGACAATAAGGCCCAGGTCTCCTAGTTTCATACACAGAAGTATGCAGCAGGACAATGACTGCAAGATCAGAGGACTTTGTAGTTTAGTAAGACTAAATATACCCTAGAGAGGATGGTATAATTGTTGCATGACACTATTTGCTTTATTACATGTAAAACAGGTTGCATTAATGCAAAAATGAACACCAATGAATTCTATATTCATACTCTGCTGACACCAAAGACAGCCTGAAGTTGGGCACTCCAAAATAAATTGAACACTCACAGAGAAATCGCTATCATTGTCAGTCTCTATGTTAATGTCATTGTTTTCTTCTGCTTCAATCTCCCTAGTTAATTGCTCTTCCTCTGCAATAGCACTAGCAATGGCTTCTTCATTTGCTTTTTCCAGGCGATCTGCTAACTCTTCTTTCTTAGCAAGGACTTCTGCCATAGACTGTAGGAAACACCAAACCAGAAAAAAACCCAACATCAGAAGCAGGTACAAAAAAGTGGTTTCCATATAGTTAATATGAATTATATACATTTTGTTTAACTTCTAATTACTTCTAGTTCCTCGCTGCTAAATTTTGTGAAGGTAAGTGAAATACAAAACCCCCTAAAACTGTTAGCAACGATTAACTAATTTAATAGCTACATGAAACACTTATGAAATTAATTATCATTCACATCATTCCAAAACGCATTACAAAAACACTGTCATTAAAAGCAACAAAGACAGCTCTTCTCCTAGTCTTAAGGACCAAGCAACACAGACTCCAAAACATTAATGGCATGCCCCGCTGTTACCTCCAGAAAAGGATTTATGTTCCAAAGTATTACTTAAAGATGAAAATGCATCTGCAGATGAACTGTATCTGGAAGCTTAACTGTAGTTACCAGAATGGAATCTCAGGCTATACTTGTTTTTCAGCATGAGTGACGAGAGTTAAGTAAGAATGTAAGCCTGAGTATGCTCACTGGTTGTTGCCTTCTCTAATGTCCAGTATTAACTGGTTCATTTCTGCTCTGGCTACCAAACAATGTGCCACAATACACACAAACTGGTGTTCAAGGATCTAATCAGAAGTAGTAAAACGCTCACAAGAGAGACAGATCCCACCAAACTGTCAGCAACCTGAACTGTTAATAACTGAGAATCTGAAACAATGTTAGTCGATGAGATGCTAGAAATCAGCTCTAAAAACAAACAGATACTTGAATCGGAAATTACCTAGCGGGAGTCCAGTTTGTACAAGATGTTAAGGGAAAGCAATTTACAGGAAAACGGCAAATCAGAATTTTAATCTAGTTTCTGAAAAAAACAAACCAAAACAAAACCTGAAAGTATAATCCAGATTTTACACAGCATTACTGCTACTCTCCGCTCAGAGAATCCCAGTAAAGCAGACACACCTTGAAACCTGCGAAATTCTACAGACAAGAAAGGACATTCTTTTTGGGAAGTCATGTAAAGACAGAACACTGACTTCACATTTGTTGCTTAGGAATGGCAGTCGTCCAAATTGCTAGCTGTATAGGAAGACCCAAGAGAGCAGTTCAGCTAGTCTTAAAAGGCAGAGGTCTACATTGGTTTCTTAACAGAATTTTGATATGCCATGTGTTTCTAGTTTGAATAATTAGGAAAACTGGAGTAAGAATTTAATGAGAGTCTGACTTGAAATGATTGATAGTGGAAGGAAATTAAAAATTATGGCAAACATACATGTAAAAAAAGTAATGAGGGCACAGACCTCTTTATTCCAAATAACACATTTATATCTCTCTAGTTTAAGGTCAGAAACTTTCCTAGAATTTCTATAGCAGGCTAACAATAAACACTGTGCAGCATAGAATGAAAAAATTAAGGCTTATATTTATTATTTACTCAGAAATCTTATAAGATCTCTTACCAATCTGGCAGCACTCACATTTGAAATATCTGTGGGATCCATTTCAGTATCAGTTTTAGCTTTTTGTGTTTGACGCTTGTCTATAGTGTCAGTGACCAGGGAGGAAGTTTCATTAATCTGCAGGGTTTCTGAAGTACAGTCAGCACTTGTGAGAACTGGAGGCGTCTTGGAAATTGTTTGTAAGGAATCTTCCTGCAATGGTGTGCCAGTGCTCCCATTGTCTTCTGAGGCATGTGCTGTGAACTAATAAGAGACATTTGCAAAATTAGCAAAATGTAACAGATTGATTTCTAAAGTCAGTCAAAAGGATTTTTTATAGTCAAAAAGATTTTAACAAAATACCTGACAACTTCACAGTGTGTGATGTAAATAACTTCACGTTTAGATATTTTCAGTTGCTCATAACCTTGTAAAAGTTGGATTTTTCTACCTGAAATTTTCTATGTATGAGATGTGCCTAATGCTGAGTTTTTGGAAAACATGGGAAACCCATCCAAAGCATTGTAAAATACATGGTTCACCTCACGATTTTTAACTTGCCTATTTGTATGAACATCTTAATGTGTTTCCATAAATGTAACTGAAATAGTAATTCTTTTTAAATCCTTTTCCAACCTAGTTAGTGAATAAAAGCTCTAGATAACACTACCTTTAGAAAAATCTCTAAAGAAAAAGTTGCAAGATTTAAGGTTAGAAAATGGTTCTAAATTGTACTGACCTGAGTCCTTTCAGTAAGAGGACCTTCAGACTGATGTAAAGGATCTTTCTGCACAAGCTCTGTGCTTTTGGATGCACCACTGTCAGTGAGTGAACTCCCACACTTATTCTCCGATGGTGGTGAAATGACATTTTCTTTGTCACTGTCACCTTTGGACTTCAGTGATTCTGCAGCTACAGGAAGTTTTGTTGCCAAAGCTGTGGATCGAGATCGAACAGGCCTTCCACGCTGAACCGTTTCCCAGCCCTCTGCATCTTTTCGATCTACATAAAAAAACCACCCCATTCTAAGAAAGGAAGACTTATAAACAGAAGTATATAAACACCTATTTTATTATAGTCTTACACAAGCTGTGTGATAAAAACATTCTTTTTAAAAATCAATTTAAAAAAAAAATCAATGAAATATTCTTCAGCAAAGCTTTTTCTTCAAGGAGCGCTATCAGTTTCACAAAGACTGAACAACCCCATTCATGGGATCAATTCTGTTACTTAAAGAAGCTGAGCTACTCATACACAAAACCACGTGAAAAATGGCAAGATGTACTTAAGCTTTCCATGCCTATGTTTCTATTTCGCAAGATGGTAAAGCACAAGCAAGCAACCACACTCTTGTTCTTCTTTGTAGCAACAGTAACGTTGGAGGCCTTTTGTAAAGTGCAAATCTCTGCAAGTGCTGACATAATGGCATGTCTTAGAGTGGAAAGTATTGTCCAGAATGTGGCTTACTATTCTTCCAGAAATATTTTCTTTACTTTTTCCATTTGTTTCATTCTGATAATAAAAATACACTAATCAGTGTCAGATTTCAATTTTTTTTTTTCCTGGATTCCAGGAAATAGCAAAATATTGCTACAGTGGGACTGCAAATTGAAGGAGAAAATATAGAGAGCAGTTCAATTTACTTTGATGACTAAATAGCTGCTAAATACAACTTACTGATTGACATTTCTGATATCTAATCTTGGTACATACCTGAAAAGCCTCCAAAGTTACATTTGTCTGCTTAAAGTATCAGGTCTTGAGTGTGGTCAGATTTCTAGAATATCCAGGTGAACCCCCTTCTCCATATATAACATTTTTGTGGCCAGCAATTAATACCAGCACATAATTTCCCATACATCTTGAAACGACTGTAAGTGATTCTTTCGAGACCTGATGGTACAACTTCACGTGTGTCTATTTGCTGAAGTGAAGTTCTTGCAAAAAACTCAAGAACTAACTAGGCATGATATTTTCCAACATACTTTTGGCATAAGCTAATTTTAGGACCATTCACATAAAAGGAAGAAAAGGTTGTGGGAGATTATTTTTTCCTGGAGGAGTACAGAATCAAAAAGCCAACACTAAATTGCCTGCTTTACAGAGGGGAAAAAATCTAAACTAGAACAGACCGTGTACAACAAAATTCATTTTCTGGCTATTTCTAAAGCTTTTACTAATAAAGATGGTCTTGTAGCTCAGGCATAAAGATCAGAGCTCGAACATTAAAGTTAAACATAAATATGAATAGGAATAAATATGAGTCTACTTGGTTGTCAAAAATGTAATTTGAAACACCCAAGGGTGGTGACAAAACTGTATGTATAAGAATTGCACATTACCAACTTAAAGACTGGCTTAAAACCTGAATTTCTGGAGATCTGATTTTTAAAAGCAAAATATAAAGTGGTTTAAAAATTATAAGATACAAGCGTTATGATCTCTAAAAATACCACCTGCTTTCAATAGGAACACATGATGGTTAGGTTACAAGAAGTAAACCATCTTTATGGACTCCAAATAACATCTATATGCAACATATATATATATGTGTGGTCAACACATCCATAGGGAGATGAGAGAACAAAGTATTTTTTCTTCCTTTCAAAATATGTATGCTTATTTTAAAGCAATTTCCAGTACATAGAAAGGACATGTCTTAACGTGGTCAAAATGTCTTGGTCATGTCATGGTCATGTCTTTTCATGGTCAAAAAATCCTTGAGTTTTTTTAAAATTTCCCTTCAGGGTATGTGTTTCTGGCAACTCTAAAACAAGTACAGAAATTCTGGTAACAACACTTTCACTAGAAGTGCTATACTACAAAGCATTGCAGTGCCGCAGTCATAAGATCATTAATAAAAATGAAGATTATTTTAGGTAAAAGATAAAACTGTTGTACCTACTGCACCTAAGCTACCTTTAGGTGGACTTGAACTGATGTTCAACATCAGCACCAACCAATAAACTGGAAATTAGCCTAAACCAGAACTAATGGCACTTTCATACTTTGCTACCCTTGGCACCTAGCATTCTACAATCATTAGGTGCTTATTTAACGACGTGTTCTTTTAACATCTCAGGATGAAACACAGCAGCCTAGACCAATGGCTGGAGTAAGTCACAAGTTACCAGTGAAGCTAACAGGACTGTACTGAAATTTATCTTGGCTCATGCAATAGCTGTTTTTACATAACTATAAAATTGTTCACAAACCTTAACAATATTGATAAATATGAGAGATGTTACAAGATAATTCAATTTTATATTTTACTGTTGAAACTGTCTTGCTGTAGAAAATTCACTGTATATTTTAAAGTAAACAAAATCTGAAAACTTTGTGTAAATGACTACAGCCGATCTCTTCAGATTACTGATGGTAACTAGAAACACCATACCTCTGCAAAAAGCCTTTCCATGTTCATTCGCCCTGTGTGCACTGACACATGCTTTAGCATGCACCTCTGAACAGAGAGGTGAATGGCAGTCAAAAAGAAAGAGATTATATTTTTTGCTTTACCATAGATTTTTCATTTGACCTCTGTAAGTGACTTTGGCTTTATTTTCATTTCTTCATCTCTATATGGAAAAAGTATTATTACTTACAGGACCAAGTGATCTAAACATGTTATTAACCTCTTGAAGACAATCTTATCTCCAACAATACTCCAGGGAATAGGGTTTTAATTCGGCAAGAACCACAAACATTTACTGCAGAAAGCTCCAGGCACACAGGCAGTGTAAAGTAATGCCCTGCATCACGTGGGACAACAGGGACTGCTGAGGCCCCTTGCGTATCAGGGCTGCTCCTACCCTGCTGACTTTTGTCACTGGAAGGACCACAAAGATTTTTCTGTATATAGCTTGTGATAAAATTTGGCCAAGAAATTTCCCTGGAAAGTAATATACAGACAATGAAGAGACTGTTCAGAACACTCCTGAAATCAACCAAAAAACCTCCACTGCTTTACTGCAGCCTTTTGGATTGCAATTCCTTTTGCTTGTCACTCGAGAAACAGGATTGTTCCAAGATTTCACATCTACTTATTCTGAACATTGAAGTCAGCTCTTACATAAGACATCTTTTCTACATTAAAAAAGATCAGGAGATACCATTTAGTAGTATCTACGACTTAAAGATAGTTTTACTAACACCAAGATAAGAAGATACATTAATCTTACATATATTTTAATAATAACTGTACTAATATCTTCTAATATATTTTACAAATATCTTTACTAGCAGCTACTGAAGTTACTTCTACAAAAACAAACAAACAAAAATAATTCTTACCTGCCTTGCCTAGTTGAATCCTTGTTTCATTGCATATTTCTTAGTACTCTAAAATGATGCAATGAATCAGAATGAAATTACTCAGAGCATGGAAAAGCCATGACCACTCTTACTACAATAAGAATGCATCTTTTACTAAAAGTCATACATGTTCAATTTTTAATTTCTATTTGTTCACTGACAGATTCGTAATTATTACTCAAGATTCATCCTATTATTTTAACAGCACAGAAATACATATTTTGTGTTTGAAAGAATATTGCTTGGTGAAGTCTTTAAATACAAACCAGTTTTTAATGCAAGCACACATTCAGTGCAAGCACACACTGTTGAAATGCTTGGAATCAGTTTAATAGTTTTATGCCATCCGACAACTAGCTGTACACAAGAGTGTACTTTTTCATTTTAATTCACTTAGCAGTTTAATGTTCAGCCATTTCCAGGCATGTTTTTAACAAAAAGTTTGCAAAGCTAATACATTTATTAACATTAGATCACATAGCTCCTAACCTGAAGCAAAGTTAATACTCAGTAGGGCATCACCCTTCCTCCCTTCGCTTTTTTCCCCCAAGTTTAAAATTGTTTTCATACAGCACAGAAGTCATCTCCACATGCTAAGTATCACATGCGGGGTTTGATTACTCCTCAAGTTTTGTTAATGGATAATTCATTTGAATACCTTGATCATTCTCTAGTTTCATTTGAACTTCCCTGTCCCTGCTTGCTCTTGTATTACATGGAAGTGACAAGCCATCTGTTATCTTGAGGTCCTCATAGCCACCGGGGCCTTACTCTTTCACAGTTACTCCATCTGGAAGAACTGGCCAAGTAGCCTTAGTGGCAATATCAATAAAAGAAATCTAGACAAGTATGTGCAAAACTCTTAGGAGCTCTACCTGAGGAGATGCATGTCGCTTCTTAAAAAATTACTTGCCAGTAATATACTACCAAAGCCTATTGGACCTTCCTCACTCATTACTAAACTTCAGCTCCTTTTTTTTTTTTAATCTGAAGCAGTATTACTGTATCTGAGAGGCTACAGTTGGAAAACTATGATTACCTGAGAATCTGGAAGCAAATCTATAAACATGAACTCAGCCAAAACACGGTTACAGAGCAGAAGACATGAAAATTAGAACAATAAAATACATTTTAAAAAACAGAGAAAACGTAGTGGTGCAAGAAGTGGTAAATTTACAAAGCATAACAAGAGATGGTGAGTTAATAGGCAAGACTTTATTTAGAGATGTTAATTGTCAGACTACTTTTAATAGTCACTTAAAAATAGGATGGGAGCGGGGAAGATAAAAAAACCCAAAACTAATGTAAAATTTTCCAACAGAAACTGTGCTTAAGAATTTGAAAACCCAGTCAGGAATAAATTGTCCTTTGCTGTCTGTGTGTCTGTGATGACATTGTTCTCAACACGCAGAAGTTATGCATGGTTCCACAAGATCAGGTGCCAGCATGTCTGAACCCAAACCAGGACAGTTGCTTTAGAGGACTGCATGTTTAGCAACTTTACAAAGAATCACAGAATCACAGAATGCTGGGG
>NW_010310835.1:0-4536 GCF_000700745.2 Antrostomus carolinensis
GCACTTGGCCTGCATTAAAATCTATGAACATTTATCACGTAGGTATGATTTGCATGGGTTGAAATCCTGCCTCCTTTTAAACTAATGGGAAACATAACACCAGTAGAGGACACCAGTGACACTGGCTGGTATCATAGAATCACAGAATGGTTTGGGTTGGAAGGGATCTTAAGGATCATCCAGTTCCAACCACCCTGCCATCAGCAGGGACACCTTCCACTAGACCAGGTTGCTCAAAGCCTCATCCAACCTGGCCTTCAACACTTCCAGGGAGGGGGCAGCCACAGCTTCTCTGGGCAACCTGTTCCAGTGTCTGACCACCCTCACAGTGAAGAATTTCTTCCTATTATCTCATCTAAACCTCCCCTCTTTCAGTTTAAACCCATTTCGCCTTGTTTTGTCATTAACTGCCCTTATGAAAAGTCCGTCCCCAGCTTTCTTGTAGGCCCCCTTCAGGTATTGGAAGGCCGCTATAAGATCTCCATGGAGCCTTCCTGTCCCATCCTCAGGACATAATCCCTCAAAAATTCTTCAGACTTACATGATTTTTCACAATGTTGCTGTGAGGTAGGATGTGGTTTTACTGGATATTTCTGCTTTAAAAAAAAGTCTCCTTTTGCTTTTACAATTATCCCTAGTATTCAGGTCTAATACATGCAGGTAGGAAACAAGACACAAACCAAAACCATTTCTCTTGCTTGCTGGAGGAAGAGAAAAATACAACTGGACTTGTTACAGAGTAAGAATTAGATGCATTTCTTTGTTAAGTTTTATTTTGCTTTTTTCCCAGGGAGTTCATAGTTTCTGGTGGATAATGAGGAAGGATCTCCTGATCTGTAACTGTCTGGGGAATCCCTTTTCTAGAGGAATTTTTGAGTACAATAATATCACAAGTTACAGGCTGACCTGAGGAAGCATGGCTGCTCATGGCTGTCATTTGGGAACTGCTCCCTTTTCAGGCTGCCACCCATTACCAAATGTTGTCTGCCAATTACTTCTTGTGTCAGTGAATTGTTAACACGACTGAAAAACACCTCTGTCAGTCACCAAGGTCAGGATGAGGTGTCCCACTCTCCATGGAGATCAGCTTGCGTTACCTTGTTTCTGGATGACAGCCATGTGAAAGAGCTGCAGACCTTACAAAGGGATGCAATTTTTAATTAAAAATTATAATGTATTGGTATGACATTATAATATAAATTGAACTTGCAAACTTTTGCAGAGTACCTAAATTTAGGAAACAGTATTTTTGCTACAGTTTTTCTTGGACCTTCTATGGTTAGTAAATATTGGATTGCATAGATGGTCATTCAGATTAAAGGCCTTGGGATCAGATGAGGGAGAATTCACTGAACCTGCTTCCTGTAACACTCAGATACCTCATTCTGTTATAAAGAGATGTTACCATTCAGAATGAAGACACAGAGATGTACTGGTCGTGACCCATTTAGCTGCTCTCTGGAGATTTTTGTGTCTGCATAGAAGAAGAAACAAGAGCAGAGAAGCTGAGAGTGAGGAAATAGTCCAAACAGACTGGAGATGGAGCAAGTGTGGGAAGCTGAGGAGGAGGGGGCTGGTGGGCTGAGTCTTGGCTGAACCTAGAGCTGGGTGAACAAAACTATCTCCTGCAGCTTGACTCCTCCTGGGCCTGGGGAACAGAACCTTTGTAGGTAAGTGGGATTGCTTCAAAGATACGTGATCTCAATGCCAATTTTTCTTTGTAACACAGAATACATGGAGACTCTGGATTTTGTCCAACCACGTAGACTGAGGCACGCGCAGTCACCTATCTCTCGCTCCCCAGCCCCAGCTGTGAGGCGGTGCTGACTGTCTCGCGGTTTGGGTCTGTTCAGGAAAAAAGTGCCTATTGCCACTCACCAGATATGCTGGAGGGCTCAAAAAACAGACATGGAAAAAGCAATGGCAGTAGCTACTGTCCTGTCTCTTCTGTAGACGGTGGCTTTTCTGTTTGTTCAGGTTAGACTACTGCCACTTCACAGTGCACTTCATCTACAGAATGAGACTGGTGCCATTTATATTTGTTTTCTGTATTTATATATTTGTTATTTTTTATATTTTGGAAAGCTTATCCCCTATGATTTTTGTGTTTACTTGGCTGGCCCCACTTGTTTGGTGACCCTCTCCCAACATTTCCCACTGTGATTCAGAGTGGGCGTTGGGGGACTGTGGGGGCTACACCAAGTGGGAGATCCAAGATCTCACTGGAGCTCTGCAGCTGGCTGGGTGACCCGAAGGAGGTTCCTCACTCAGCTCCACAACCTTTTATAGTTGTAGAGATTATTATTGATGACAGAGATTTGCCTCTCGTATCTAAAAGGGCTCAGGACTCTCACACTGCAGAACACAGGACTCAGGTGTCCCCTCTCTCTTTCTCTGGTGTATCCGTTACCTGATATTGAAGGGTTTTCATTGCAAAGAAGTGGAGTTTCCTTTTGCTTGTTTGAAGGATCAGAATGTTGGTATTTTTTTTTTCAGTTTACCACAAAACCAGTCAGTGAAAGGTTATATATGTTATCTCTTGTTCCAAAGGAACAAATATTGTCTGCTGCAATTCATACACTCTATGAACTAAAAAGTGTGGGCAGACCTTGGAGATACAGCAGCCATGTATAATCAACAGAAAAATCTGTCCTGCTCAGCCAAATAGCCTCAGGAGAATACAAATGTGAAAATGCTGTGACCTTTGTGAAGCTGGGGCCTCCTGGTCACACACAGTATTTCTTCCTTTGTGGGAAACTGAGGCAAGGCTTTGGCAAAGCAAGCACTCAAATCACAGCACCTCACCAGAGATGTCTGATCCAGCCCAAACGTGCATAATCAGTCTGGGACACAAGATGAACAGTTGTGATGGAAGCTGAATCCTTCATTTGCTTTTTATATTTTCTGCCTTTTCTTTGGGTTTATTTTCCTCTCTTTTCTTCCTTTGCAATTGTCAAGGAAGCATCTGTGAGTTTTATTAAACAAATGTTACACATTAAAAACCCATTGCTGCCTGCCAGAAAGGAAAATGGCATCTTGTTTGAAAACAATATGTAATTGTTATTGCTGTCTTGTTGCAAGTTACGCCCTTGAAAAATGATAGGGACTTATTTAGTAGCAACTGATGCCGAGGAAGAGCATTATAACTAAAGCAGAAAATTAACTGTTGCATTATCTTTGGGAAATACAATACACAGTTTCAAACACTGTAACACAAATGCTCAGTATATTGTACTCTTAGATGTGTTTATGATCACTTCAAGGAAAAAGTACTGAAAGGACAAAATAAACCCATTTTTCCATGATGTTTTTGTCCATCTGTCTGAAAGCTGGAGTCATAAACATTCAGTTTGGTGAAACACACGGAGGTGCTGAGATAGGGTCTGTCCGACAGACCTTCTGGTCATCATTCATATTTCATGTCACGCCCAGGCCTTGCAGCAGCAATGGAGACTCAGGTCCTACTCAAGGTAGCACAACTAAACTGATTTGAGTAACAGACCTCCTGCCAATCTTGTAACACCACCTCAGAGAACGACTACAGGTCCAGTGCTGATACGTTATGCCTCTGAGTGCAGCTTCTATGTTAAGGTGGCACCCTCAACACCTATACTGCCAGGCAAAGCTGCTAGCAGTCACTTCCAGATTTTTATTGTTCCTTTTTAATGTTTCCATCTCAATGTATTTTGTATTGCCTTTTCTTTTACTTTTTTTTTTGCTTTTATTTTGTATTTTCTTTAATTACTATTAATTAATTAACAGATTTTTACAAAGCAAATTGGGAAACACAGAAGAGGACTCCTTATCACAGTTGTGTACTATTGGAGACCCCTTGGAAACCTGGCATTAATATCTGCACACTAGTAAAGTAGAACTTTAGCCACTATTTTTCACTGTCACCTGCTATTTATTCAACAAGCATTTCATGGTAGTGAATGTAATTTTTCCTCACATACTTCAGAGAAAACATATAAAGACATTTTTATGATAAATTATGGAAGGATTTTCTAAATGCTGGGTAAAATAGTATATAACCAACTGTGGGAGCTAGTGTAAAGTTATTCTCCTTGCTGCCCATCCAAGAGGGTTGGGACAATAATTCAGAAGAGGTGAAAGCCCTGATCACAGCAGAAGTTTATTTTTAACTACAGTACTGTAGCCAATATACACAGGAGAAAAAAGCTCTGAAAAAAAAACTGTAATTAATAGTTTTAGCCATAATTTCCACCTCGTACTGTTACTAATCTTCCTGTTACTAAAAGTATCCCTTTAAAAGTCTAACAAGCTTTTTATTTTAAAAAATATTGTAATTTGACCACTATCCATCATATTTGAGAAGTCCTGGCAGTCTGGTGAAGTTCCCACAGACTGGAGAAGGGGAAACATAACCCCCATTTTTAAAAAGAGGAACAAGGAAGATCCAGGGAACTACAGGCTGGTCAGTCTCACCACTGTGCCTGGCAAGGTCATGGAGCAGATACTCCTGGAAACTATGCTGAGGGACATGGGAAGTGAGGAGGCAATTGGTGACAGCCA
>NW_010310836.1:0-545 GCF_000700745.2 Antrostomus carolinensis
GGTACCTGCCCCCCTGCCAGGGTCACCCCCTGCTTTTTGACTTCTCTTCCCCCCTCTCCCACAGCTGGCACTGCTCTCTCCTCACTTCCTTCTCCCCTTTTCCTCAAGGCTGACTCTGCTCTGCTCACCTTTCCCTCGCTAAAGCCTTCATGGGAAACTTTCCCCTGCCCCGGTGAGGGTCCTGCAGCTCCTTTCCTTGCAGAGGAGATCAGCCTTTCCTCCTCTGCCAGCATCTGCTGGTTAAACTCCTTCCTGGAGCTACTGGGCCATGTGGGTCTTGGCATCAGGGTGCTATTTGTGCTGAGATGTTGTCTTGCATCTTCCCTTTCTTCCTGTGGATGGCCGTGTCAGCTGGAGGGTGAAGGGTAGAGGGAGGGAGAAGGGTAGAGGTAGGATGCCAGCTTAGAGAGCTGCTCCCTGAGCTGCAGCCCAGTGGCTCTGGGCATCTCAAAGTTTCCCTGACACTATTGTCCACTTGTGCTGGGTCTGGCAGGTCTCAGATCCTACCTCTTCTCTTGTCCACCTCTCTTGTAAGCAACTCTTTC
>NW_010310836.1:620-2143 GCF_000700745.2 Antrostomus carolinensis
CGACTGCTGCTCCTGGCAACTCCTTCAGCTGTAGCAAAACCTCTTTCTAACGAGGTGTCTGCTGGTAACCAGGTCACTTCCTTTTGTTTCTCTAGATTTATTTAAAAAAACCTACATATCTGTGTTTATATTTTAACTTGATCTGTGACCTCTTGGAAAGTCGAGGTAAATAAGTTGTGAGGCTAAAGAAGGCTGCTGAGTTGGGTCCTGGGTGGTGTTTGGATGGGTGAAGTAATTTATAGATGTTTAAGGGAAGGGCTTTCCTTTGGGTTGATTCGGGTTTCCCCAGGGCTTTTGTTGTGCGGAGTGTGCTTTTTTTTTTTTCCAATGACCTTGAGTTTGGAGACTCAGAAACTTGGGCGCATCCCTACAGTTAACAATTGGCTTGCTGATTGAAGATTGTTAATTAAAGTACGAGTCCTGCTTGCTTTGTGGAGTTCCTCAGTGTTGATGGAGGTTTTCTGAAGGGCAGTGAACCCCAGGTTTGGACTTTGAAGCCCACATCTGCCGGGCTTTTCTTTGTGTCAGTGAGTTGCTGGGTGTGTAGGTGAGGTTGGGGGGTGTGTGTAGGTGGTTCTGCGAGGGGAAAGGAGCAACCCCCCCAAATCCTGGCTGTGTTGGGGCCGTTCGATATAAAAGCCACTGGATTATTTGCGTTATCAACATCAAGGCTTTGTTTCCAGGCTCAGAGCAAGTGTTTCAGGAACATTAGAAGAGCCAGCAGGGGAAAGCCAGAGAATCTTGTTACTCCCCTTCCTCCCTGTACCCTCAAGCACCATTTCCAAGTGTACTTTTCCAGGAGCTTAAGAGGCTCTTAAGTTACTGTCAGTGTAAATACAGCCTGGCAGATTTGGAGCCCACAACCTGTAGAAATCTGTGGCTTGTTAATTTTTGACTGCAGATTTAAAGGCCAAGTGTTGCAAAAGTTCTTTTTGTGCCTCTGGAGCTTTGCATTTCAGGAGCAGGAGAGTCCAGGAGTGATCTGCAGGTAACTGCAGCTGGGATGGGCTCCTTCACGCTTCGGGGTGTAGCTTGAGAAGAGGCTGTTACTGTGGGAACAGTAAGTAGATCCCAGGTTTTTAGTTCAGTCTGGGGTATTCCAGGCAAGTTTGGACAGTGAGGGATGAGGGAAGGTTGTCCTTGCTTGGAATTGAGCTCAGAGATGCTCTTGGAGGGTGATGGAGAAACGTGTTCTAGTGTCATCTAAAAAATGACCAAAAAAGGTCATGTTGGTCCCTTACGTGTAGCCAAAGTGAAGCTGTTGGGTCATCGCTGGTAGCGATAGTGCAGATTTATCCTAAATTGTTCCTTGTCACTGGGACTTAATCCTCTCATTTCATCATGAGTTGGTTGTGCAGCTTTAGTGAAAAGCCAGAGAACTGCGTGAATGATTTAGGAAACAATCTATCGAGAAGTGAGGAGAATCTGCACAGCAGTTTTGCTGAAAGAGGAACATCCTACACCGATTTACAAACCTTCAGTGGGAACAAATGGACAGGATCATAGAATCATAGAATGGTTTG